>NC_058084.1:379100290-379400790 GCF_014858855.1 Bufo gargarizans
GTGTGGAAATTTTAAATAGCTCCTGCCTGATATTTCTCTACCTTCCATCTACAGGTGGGATATATCCAATGGTCCCCTTGGTCCTACACACATATTTATGTCTGCGTTTCTGGTCCTGTGTCTTCTATCTGTATCATGAGTATTCTATATTTCATCTTTCCATGAGGTTTACCTATGACTTTTTTACCCCCTGATGAACCTAGTAATAGGGGAAACGCGTCGGGGTTGTTGTTAGAATTAGCCTGGAAACATATCACCACCGTGACGTCTCTCCTTTGGCTTATTTACATGGTGCTATAGGCTATAGCTATACCTCTACACCAATTGTACTTTAAGAAAGAGCCTGGGAGCGTATCACACCGTGACGTCTCTCTTTGGCTTATTTATATGGTGTTATAGGCTATATATCTACCTTTACACCAATTGTACCTTTTCATTTCTTTATCTACATGGGCTGTTGTCTATACAGGTATTTACCGACCTCTGACACAGAAGATATCCGTCGTTATACGGGGTACCGTGGTATTGTTTATTGAGAGGAGGGTGTATGTAGGGCAGTCAGCCCATGTACGAGGACAGGGAGTCCCCACCATCAGGGGACGTCCCTGGGCTGAGGATTTATTTCAGGGTCATTGCAGGGACAGGTTAGATACTTTAGTACTCCCAATGCTGCCCTGTGTACACCAACCCCTTTAGCCATATCATTGGTTGTTACCCCGCTGAATATCCTTTATCTTTTGATTAACATTTGTTTCACAAGATTTCTTCACTGATGAATCACTAACATGGTGTAGTTTTATAGTATAATTAAGTAAAAGTTATGTTTTAAAGGATCAACTCTGCTGGAACACCCTATACTCTGTGATCCTTCTATAAATTATTTATTAAGCTAGCTGGACATTGATGACACATATATAGCAGTGTCATCCACAGATTCCCCATAATAGTGCCATCAACAGATCCCCACCCCATAACAATGCCATCCACAGATCCCCCATAACAGTGCCACCCACAGATCCCCATAACAGTGCCATCCACAGATCCCCCACATGACAGTGCGTCATCCACAGATCCCCCATAATATGTCATGCACAGACCACCATTAGTTCAAAACCCACCAAAAGCACACCTTTTGGTTAAAAAATTTTTTTTCTTATTTTTCTTATTTTCCTCCTCAAAAACCTAAGTGCGTCTTATAAGAAGGTGCTTCTTATAGGGGAAAAATACGGTAATCCAGATAGTGGTAGATCGTGTAGGTTAGTTAGTGTTTAGTGTAGTTTTTTGCTGTGTTTTAGGGTTTTGTGTGCTAGGATTATTGTCAGCGTCTTTTGTCTGTGAAAAAAAATAATAAAATTTAAAAATAAGTATTTGGCTGTGTTTTAGTGTTACTGTTTAAGGGTTTTGTGTGCTAGGGAGGGATTATTGTCAGCGTCTTTTGTCTGTGAACCCCCCCCCCCCAAAAAAACAGGTTTAGTGTCTATTGTATTTATTTTTGCCCTTTGTCCCAACTGTTACGCTGAGCGCTTCCGGGTCCCCTGCTGGCCTCGGAGCGCTCACAGCGTATGCCCCCAGGCAAGCACTCAGTGTCTCGGCGTGTGCTTCCTCGCTCTCTAGGGCGCGCGCGCGCCGGGAACTCTTAGATTCAAAGGGCCAGTGCACACCAGTGATTGTGGCCTGGTCCAAAGAGGTTATTAAGGGTTAAGGTTGTGAGGCAGTGCTGACTTAATTAGGCTGCACCTGTGCACTGCCCATTTATACCTTCTCCTCCCACAGCTTCCTGACGGATCTTTGTGCCTTGTGCCTCAGAGAAAGCGTTCCACTGTGTTTGTTTGCCTTGCCTGTTGCCGAACCCGTTGCTACCGTCTACTCGCCTTTGAACCTTTGCCGCCTGCCCTGACCTCTGCTACGTCCGACTACGCTCTTGCCTTCTCCCTGTGTACCACGCCTTATCAGCTGCCAGAGAGGTCGAGTTGTTACTAGGGGACACGACCTGGTAGTTACCGCCGCAGAAATCCATCCCGCCTTGCGGCGGGCTCTGGTGAAGACCAGTAACTGCTTAGAACGGTCCTTTAGTACAACCCGCGCCATCGCCTCTCTGGTCCAGAGGATCCACTACCTGTCCTGCCGGTACGTGACAGTAAGATCCGGCCATGGATCCCGCTGATGTTCCCCTGCCAAGCCTAGCGGACCTCACCACATCCTCCGGCTGCTCCTCTGCAATACACCTCCGCCTGCAGTTCCCCGTTTCCAGATCCGTTTGGTCCCTCCAGACAAATATGACGGAGATCCATATCCTGCGCGGGGGTTCTTGTCGAGTGGCTCCTCCACTAAGCTTCTGTCCGACCATTTTCCTTCTGAGCGGCCACAGGTAGCCTTTATTTCTCAGTTTACTGTCCGGAAGGCCCTGGGCCTGAGGCCACGCATTGGGACCACCGCGCAGATCCTGCCCACCCGCTTCCGTCCAGAGCTTCTGCCTAGAGTTCCGAATGTTTTTGAGGAGCCTGCCCGGGTACCTCCGCAGAGACTGCCTTACTAAATTTGACCCAAGGAGGCTCTTCCGTGGGTGACTATGCCATTCAGTTCCGCACTCTGGCCTCTGAGCTGAACTGGAAACAATGAAAGCCCTTTGCGCCACCTTCAAGAAGGGACTTAACAGTGAAGTAAAGGATGTTCTGGCTGCACGTGAGCTTCCTTCCACTCTTAGTGACCTCATCTTGCTGGCCACTAGGATAGACAAACGTTTTCGCCGAACGACAAGAGGAACTCCTCCTTGAAAGGAAAAAGCTCGTCCTAGACGCTTTCCTCGTCTGGCTCCCGTTTTTCTGCGTCCACCTCAACCCGCTACTGGGTTTTCCGCCGTGGAAGCCATGCAGGTGGATCGGTCACGCCTGACTCCGCAAGAACGAAGCCGCCGCAGAAACGAGAACCTGTGTTTGTACTGTGCCAGTACCGAGCACTTCCTTAGAGATTGTCCTCTCCGTCCACCGCGTTCGGGAAACGCTCGCACCTAGTAACGTGGGAGAGGCGTTGCTAGGTGTGGATTCTTCCTCTCCACGTCTCATCATACCCGTGCAGTTGATCATCTCTTCCAAGTCCTCTTTTCTCCGCAGCCGCCTTCTTGGATTCCGGTTCAGCTGGCAACTTCATTCACGCCTCCTTGGTTGACAAGTACCGTATTCCAGTAATCCGTCTACCCAAGGCGGTTTTCATCTCTACTGTTAACGGTGAGAGACTCTCTGCCACCGTACAGTTCCGTACCCAGCCTCTGCAGATGGACATCGGAATATTTCATACCGAGACTATAGAGTTCTTTGTCCTTCCCTTCTGTTCCTCCGAACTCCTCCTGGGTCTGCCGTGGCTTCAACGTCATAGTCCTGTCCTGAATTGGTCCACCGGTGAGATCCTGCGTTGGGGTTCCTCCTGTTCGGACCGCTGTCTCAAGCCTGCTCTGGTCAAACAGAACCCGCAAGTTTCTCCGCCTTCTGGGCTGCCCAAGCCATACCATTCCTTCGCGGATGTCTTCTGCAAGAAACAAGCTGAGGTCCTTCCTCCTCACCGATCCTATGATTGCCCGATCGACCTGATACCCGGTTCTACTCCACCTCGGGGCAGAATTTATCCTCTCTCACCTCCTGAGACTCTTGCCATGTCCGACTATATACGTGAGAACCTACAGAGAGGATTCATAAGAAAATCTTCTTCTCCTGCTGGGGCCGGTTTTTTCTTCGTGACAAAAAAAAGACGGCTCCCTCCGCCCCTGCATTGACTACAGAGGTCTTAATAAAATTACCATCAAGAACCGTTACCCTCTGCCTCTAATCTCTGAGCTATTTGATCGTCTCCGAGGGGCTAAGATCTTCACAAATTGGACCTTCGAGGGGCCTATAATCTGATCCGTATCCGTGAAGGGAGACGAATGGAAGACCGCCTTTAACACAAGGGACGGCCATTTTGAGTATTTGGTGATGCCCTTCGGCCTCTGCAACGCACCTGCTGTCTTCCAGGAATTCGTCAATGATATTTTCAGGGACTTACTTTACACCTGCGTGGTCGTATACCTGGATGATATCCTCATCTTTTCCTCCAATTTGGATCAACACAGGGTCCATGTGCAACAAGTTCTTACTCGTCTTAAGGAGAAATCGCCTGTACGCTAAACTTGAAAAATGTCTTTTTGAACGGACCTCCCTGCCTTTCCTGGGATACATTATCTCAGCCCAAGGACTTCAAATGGACCCAGCCAAGCTCTCGGCGGTTCTGGATTGGCCACGCCCCTCTGGTCTCCGAGCCATACAAAGATTTCTGGGCTTTGCGAATTACTACAGGCAATTCATCCCTCACTATTCCACTCTGGTAGCTCCTATCGTGGCCCTCACAAGAAAAGGAGCTAACCCCAAATCCTGGCCTTCCCAAGCCGAGGAAGCCTTCCAGTCCCTGAAATCCGCCTTTGCCTCTGCACCCGTTCTCTCTAGACCAGATTCCACCAAGCCTTTCTCTCTTGAAGTGGATGCCTCCTCGGTGGGAGCCGGAGCTGTCCTCACCCAGAAGTCTTCCCGGGGCAAGACTTCTACTTGTGGCTTCTTTTCAAAAACATTCTCTTCCGCAGAGAGAAATTACTCCATTGGGGACAGGGAACTGCTGGCTATTAAATTGGCACTGGAGGAATGGAGACATTTACTCGAGGGCGCCACACATCCTGTGTACATCTTCACGGACCACAAGAACCTGGCTTATCTCCAGTCTGCTCAGAGATTAAATCCCCGTCAGGCTCGTTGGTCTCTGTTCTTCGCCCGCTTTAATTTCGAGATCCATTTCCGTCCGGCTTGTAAGAACATTAGGGCAGATGCTCTGTCTCGCTCCTCTGATGTGGTGGGCGACTGAGTTAACACCTCGATATATTATCCCTCCAGAACGCCTTATTACAGTCGCTCCCGTGGACCTGCGCCTTCTTCCTCCTGGCAAATCCTACGTACCTCCACGTCAGCGGCTGCGAATTCTCAAGTGGGGCCACGCCTCCCCTTTTGCCGGTCATCCAGGGGTGCAAAAGTCTCTCCAACTAATCTCCCAAAGGTACTGGTGGTCTTCTCTGGAGAAAGATGTCTCGGACTTCGTCCAGGCCTGTATGATTTGCGCCCGGGATAAATCGCCTCGCCAGAAACCAGCGGGTCTCCTCTTGCCTCTACCTGTTCCTGAAGTTCCCTGGTCTCACATCGCCATGGACTTTATTACAGATCTTCCCTCCTCCCATGGCAAGTCCGTTATTTGGGTCGTGGTGGATCGCTTCTCCAAGATGGCTCACTTTGTACCCCTGCCCGGTCTACCCTCTGCGCCCATGTTGGCCAAACAATTTTTCCAACACATCTTCTGTCTCCATGGCCTTCCCAAACATATTGTCTCGGATGGTGGGGTACAATTCGTCTCCAAATTCTGGAGGGCTCTATGTGCTCAGCTCGGGATCAAATTGGACTTTTCTTCTTCGTACCATCCTCAGTCTAACGGCCAAGTAGAACGGGTGAACCAAATTTTGGGTGACTATCTGCGTCACTTTGTATCCTCACGCCATGACGACTGGGCTGATCTACTTCCCTGGGCGGAGTTCTCCTACAACTACAAACAATCCTCTGCCTCTAACAAGTCTCCTTTCTTTGTAGTTTTTGGCCGTCATCCTCTTCCACCTCTGCCGCAGTCTCCCACTCCTTCTTCTGTACCTGCCGTTGACAGTCTTGTACAGGATTTTTCCTCCATCTGGCGAGAAACCCACGCTGCTCTCCTCAAGGCTTCCGCCCGTATGAAGGTTCAAGCTGACAAGAGACGCAGATCTCCTCCGGAATTTCGCCCGGGTGACAAGGTGTGGCTCTCCTCTAAGTACATCCGATTTAGGGTCCCAAGTTACAAGTTGGGCCCTCGTTTCCTGGGACCCTATAAAATCAAGAGTCGTATCAATCAAGTTTCTTATCAGCTCCATCTTCCTCCCTCCCTCCGAATCCATAACTCCTTCCATGTCTCCCTTCTTAAACCTGCTGTCTTTAAACCGTTTTCTCCCAAGCTTGTTTCTCCCACCCCTGTCGCCGGTACCTCCGATATATTCTCTGTCAAGGAGATCTTGGCGACCAAGATCTCCCGGGGGAAAAGATTTTTTTTGGTCGACTGGGAGGGCTGCGGTCCTGAGGAGAGGTCATGGGAGCCGGAGGAGAACATCCTGGACCGCAGTCTCATCCGCAAGTTCTTCGGTACCAAAAAGGGAGGGAGACCAAAGGGGGGGGTACTGTTACGCTGAACGCTCCGGGTCCCCTGCTGGCCTCGGAGCGCTCACAGCGTATGCCCCCAGGCAGCACTCCAGTGTCTCGGCGTGTGCGTCCTCGCTCTCTAGGGCGCGCGCGCGCCGGGACTCTTAGATTCAAAGGGCCAGTGCACCAGTGATTGGTGCCTGGTCCAAAGAGGTTATTAAGGGTTAAGGTTTGTGAGAGGCAGTGCTGACTTAATTAGGCTGCACCTGTGCACTGCCCATTTATACCTTCTCCTCCCACAGCTTCCTGCCGGATCTTTGTGCCTTGTGCCTCAGAGAAAGCGTTCCACTGTGTTAGTTTGCCTTGCCTGTTGCCGAACCCGTTGCTACCGTCTACTCGCCTTTGAACCTTTGCCGCCTGCCCTGACCTCTGCTACGTCCGACTACGCTCTTGCCTTCTCCCTGTGTACCACGCCTTATCAGCTGCCAGAGAGGTCGAGTTGTTACTAGGGGACACGACCTGGTAGTTACCGCCGCAGCAAATCCATCCCGCCTTGCGGCGGGCTCTGGTGAAGACCAGTAACTGCTTAGAACCGGTCCTTTAGTACAACCCGCGCCATCGCCTCTCTGGTCCAGAGGATCCACTACATGTCCTGCCGGTACGTGACACCAACCCAATAAAGTTTGCTCAAACTCCCTCATTATTTTCTTTCTATGTTTGTTTCTGTTGGTTAAAAACATTGAGGTCATTTGGTCAAATCATGAATGGACATGGTCATGTCGGCAGCTGTGGTCGTGGTAGGGGAGTTGGTTCCAGTGCTGGATCGATGCCAGCATGGGGCCGCTCATCTAGCCACGGAGGAGCAGGCGCAGGGGGCAGGGGCACCCGCCTCATTCGGGATTTTTTTTGGGCATGGCAGTCGGCCCATTTCATCTCAGGACGCCGAGGCACTTGTGTCATTCGTGACACAAGCCAGTGGCACTGAGTCCTCTGCCCTGGCTCTGAGTATCAGCAGCTCTCCGCCTTCTGCAGGACCAGCCCCCAAGACTCGTCCCTGATGCTGTTTGACAGTGAGAGTGACATCTTGGGGTGGTAATGCAGGAGAGTGAGCTAGAGCTTGGTCCGGATGCACAGGACCTTTTGGAAGGGATGGAGGCAGAGGAGGAGGGGGTACAGCCTGTCAGTACCCAAGTGACATCCCTTCCAACTGGTGCGGGTGGTTTCAGCCACAGAACCCCTGCACCTAGTCAGACCCAGGCGTCAGTGAGGGGACAGCGGAGCCAGGTCAGGGGCTCCACGTCTGCTGTTCCTCTCAGTCAACCACTGGTCGATCTTGGGTCTGACATTACAGGGGATGAAGAGGAGGGTGACTTAGAATGGGTACCACATCCCTTGTCAGGTGACAGCAGCACTGATGAGGAAGGTAGGCACCCAAGGCAAATGGTGTGCCAGGTCACCAGGGAGCCCAGTGGCACGGGTTCCACTGGTAATGGCAGCAGCAACTAATTGTTGAAATATATATATACATATATATATATATATATATATGTATATATACACTACGCATTAAGCCATTTAGAATAACGGGCACTAGAACAGTAGTGCATAAACATTAGTAGGAACAGGAACATTAGTAGAACAATGTGGCAAGGGAACTTGACCACATTGGCTTTTTGTGTCAAATTACTTGATTCAATTGATTTTAATTATTTCAGCCCTAGTACAGTGTAACCCATAGTCCTCTGTGTGATCTCTGGACACTGCCCTCCATACATAAACCATACTGAAAAATAGACCTCTCAGATACCAATTGGCACACGGTGCTCCAATTTGCAAATCCGCAATACACTATGGACGTGTGAATGGACCCTTAGACTCGACCATTACCATGTACCTGCTGATGCTGCTGCTGTCTGTCCTGATCATGCTGAGTTATGTGTAGGCCTTTTACTCCACCGTTACCTTTACCTGCTGCTGCTGTCTGTCCGTCCTGATCTTGATGAGTTATGTGTCGGCCTTATACTACAGCGTTACTATTTCCCTGGTGCTGTCTGTTCTGTTCCTGCGGTCTGTCCTGATATTACTGAGTTAGGCTCAGCTATGTGTATGCCTTATTCTTCAGTGTTACCATTTCTTTGCTGCTGTCTGTTCTGTTCCTGCTGAGTTAGGCGCAGCTATGTGTATGCCTTACACTACAGCATTACTATTTTCCATCTGCTGCTGTCTGTCCTGATATTACTGAGTTAGGCCCAGCTATGTGTATGCCTTATACTACAGCGTTACCATTTTCCTGCTGCTGTCTGTTCTGTTCCTGCTGAGTTAGGCCCAGCTATGTGTATGCCTTACACTACAGCATTGCCATTTACCTGCTGCAGTCTGTCCTGCTCCTGCTAAGTTTGGTTGAGCTAGATGTAGGCCTTATTCTATACCCTTAACAATTACCTGCTGCTGCTGTCTTTCCTGATCCTGCTGAGGACAACCAGCATGGACCACTTATTCGCCCTTGGACTTTATCAACTATCTAGTATAAGAATTCTCTTAAACTGGTGTGCATGCTTCATTTTTGCATATGTGCTCTGTTCATCATTGTCACGTACCAGGGACCAGACCAGCCCTTCGCGTCACATGACAAGAGTTGCCCTCACAGCCCTTCAGGCTGATTCACCTCATGCCCTCACACGCTGTTACGCCCTGCACCAGGCCGTAATTTGAGCATAACTCGCCACCTGAAGCCTGCTAGCACACCCACGCAATAACACAACACTTTTTCCGCCACCGCCTGCCCGTTATAAGGTCGACAGGACACCCCTGAGTGTTCCACTCGCAAGCAGACACACCCACGATAGTAAGCCTCAAGGAAAAACAACATACAGCCTGAGACTGCCCACACACTGTTCATGGAGCTAACAGGTTCTTAAGGTTACAAGACAAACCATCAAACTTTTAGGTTTAATGTATGAAAAATGGACAGCACTTGGTTACAAAAAAATGATAAACAAGAGACATACATAAATGGCAAACAATTGTAAAATAAAAAAGGAGAAAACATAGAAAGTTCTGATACTTAGCAGTATCAGTAAAAGTCCTTTCCTCCCAGGAGATTTAGGCAGACTAATGGTGCACAAACCAATTCGATTGGATCTCCCACTTTGTGACACACAAATATCCCAGGGATTACATTTTTATGTCTTCCCTCAAGGGGCAGGCTGGAGGGGGATTCTCCCTCATACCTCTGACTCAGCCCCTCTGGGCTGAGCTTCATTACACATGCAGCTTAAAGCCCCCCCCCCCCCCCCCCCCGGCCATCTAGGGAACAGGTATGAAAATATCCAAAATATATTTTCCCAGTTGCCCTGGTGAAGATACAGGCCCCAGCCCTACTTCATAATTCATATCTCACCGTTCCGAGTCCTAGCATATAAAACGCGACACGTCCAGGACCCTCGGAAGGTGAGATCCTTCTTTTAAGAAGGTGTCCATGAGATGCCCCCATCATACCAGAGGTGATGAGCTGGATTTTGGGGACATCCGCCCCCTCCTGAACAAGTTATGAAGGATTACAAATTATTGTTCATTCTCTGGTTAGGAAGCCCCCTGCTGACTAAAGGTGCAGAGGTCTGCAGTCCCCTGTCCTGAGATGTGAACAGCAAACGGGCCCATCCTTGTTAGCAGCTCTGTGCTAACTACATCCTGGGGATAAGGCGGTCCTTATTCCTGACAATCATATATTGTATATATATATATATATATATATATAAAAAAAAATTAAAAAGATGAGCAGCACACACTTCGACGGGGTGCAATTCCTTGGAGCAGGTCACGGACTTGATCCAAATTGGTATAAAAATGAAAAAAAATCCAAGGCAGCACACAAATAACGGTGAAAAAAAGGGTATTTATTCCCCCATGTGCAAACAGCAACGTTTAAGCTCTCTCAATGGAGCCGTTGTCAATCCTTTGTTTATTGTTATATATATATATATATATATATATATATATATATATATATATAGAGTCAGGTCCATAAATATTGGGACATCAACACAATTCTAACATTTTTGGCTCTATACACCACCACAATGGATTTGAAATGAATGAGATGTGCTTTAACTGCAGACTGTCAACTTTAATTTGAGGGTATTTACATCCAAATCAGGTGAACGGTGTAGGAACTACAACAGTTTGCATATGTGCCTCCCACTTGTTAAGGGACCAAAAGTAATGGGACATAATAATAATCATACGTATAATGTAGAGAGAATCTGAATCGCACCTCCTCATTCCTATACTAATGACTACTGTACGTATTTTGCAGCATTTCTATTGATAAAACATGGCTATACAGCACAAGTATCAAACATTTGCTGTGCCCTAAAAGAGGCATTAGTATACAGTTTGATCAAAGAGCATAGGCCCACTTACCGCGACAAGGTTGCCTCTTGTTAAGTGGGAACCTACTCTATCCATAGCGCAGTGCCGTGCGGCGACCACCGCGCCTCCACACCGCACCAGCAGGCAATGGGATCCAGCAGCCACAATGCGGCCCCACCGTGAGGCAGAGCCACCTAGGCCTCGGATCCCATTACTCCACCAGCACGGCACAGAAGCAACGGCAGCCACCGTCCAGCGCCGCATGTGAACTGGTGCAAAGGGATCACCTGTTCACGGCTTCTCAGGAACTTCAACTGAGATGGGGTAGGAATTATTTGACCCTTTGCAGACTACTGCTAAATTAAAAGCACCTGTACCAAATGGGGAGGAGTGGGAAGAAAGTGGATACAAAATATAAATTCGTATAATGTAGAGAGAATCTGAATCGCACCTCCTCATTCCTATACTAATGACTGCTGTACGTATTTTGCAGCATTTCTATTGATAAAACATGGCCATACAGCACAAGTATCAAACATTTGCTGTGCCCTAAAAGAGGCACTAGTATACAGTTTGATCAAAGAGCATAGGCCCACTTACCGCTGTACAGTAGTCATTAGTATAGGAATGAGGAGGTGCGATTCAGATTCTCTCTACATTATACGAAATAATAATAATCATAAATCAAACTTTCACTTTTTGATACTTGGTTGCAAATCCTTTGTAGTCATTTACAGCCTGAAGTCTGGAACGCATAGACATCACCAGACGCTGGGTTTCATCCCTGGTGATGCTCTTCCAGGCCTCTACTGCAACTGTCTTCAGTTCCTGCTTGTTCTTGGGGCATTTTCCTTTCAGTTTTGTCTTCAGCAAGTGAAATGCATGCTCAATCGGATTCAGATCAGGTGATTGACTTGGCCATTGCCTAACATTCCACTTCTTTTCCTTAAAAAACTCTTTGTTTGCTTTTGCAGTATGCTTTGGGTCATGGTCCATCTGCACTGTGAAGCGCCCTCCAATGAGTTCTGAAGCATTTGGCCGAATATGAGCAGATAATATTGCCCAAAACACTTCAGAATTCATCCTGCTGCTTTTGTCAGCAGTCAGATCATCAATAAATACAAGAGAAGCAGTTCCATCGGCAGCCATACATGCCTACGCCATGACACTACTGCAACCATGCTTGTGGTATGCTTAGGATCATGAGCAGGTTCTTTCCTTCTCAATACTCTTCTCTTCCCATCACTCTGGTACAAGTTGATCTTGGTCTCATCTGTCCATAGGATGTTGTTCCAGAACTGTGAAGGCTTTTTTAGATGTCGTTTGGCAAACGCTAATCTGGCCTTCCTGTTTTTGAGGCTCACCAATGGTTTACATCTTGTGGTGAAATCTTCTTCTCTTGATTGTTGACTTTGACACACATACACCTACCTCCCGGAGAGTGTTCTTGATCTGGCCAACTGTTGTGAAGGGTGTTTTCTTCACCAGGGAAAAAATTATTCAGTCATCCACCACAGTTGTTTTCCGTGCTCTTCTGGGTCTTTTGGTGTTGCTGAGCTCACCGGTGCCTGAACTTTTTAAGAAAGTTCCAAACAGTTGTTTTGGCCACGCCTAATGTTTTTGCTATCTCTCTGATGGGTTTGTTTTGTATTTTCAGCCTAATGATGGCTTGCTTCACTGATGGATCTCATCTTGAGAGTTGACAGCAACAGATTCCAAATGTAAATAGCACACTTGAAATGAACTCTGGACATTTTATCTGCTCATTGTAATTGGGATAATGAGGGAATAACACACACCTGGCCATGGAACAGCTGAGAAGCCAATTGTCCCATTACATTTGGTCCCTTAACAAGTGGGAGGCACATATGCAAACTGTTGTAGTTCCTACACCGTTCACCTGATTTGGATGTAAATACCCTCAAATTAAAGCTGACGGTCTGCAGTTAAAGCAGATTTTGTTTGTTTAATTTCTAATCCATTGTGGTGGTGTATAGAGCCAAAAATGTTAGAATTGTGTCAATGTCCCAATATTTATGGACCTGACAGTATATATACAGGGAGTGCAGAATTATTAGGCAAGTTGTATTTTTGAGGATTAATTTTATTATTGAACAACAACCATGTTCTCAATGAACCCAAAAAACTCATTAATATCAAAGCTGAATATTTTTGGAAGTAGTTTTTAGTTTGTTTTTAGTTTTAGCTATTTTAGGGGGATATCTGTGTGTGCAGGTGACTATTACTGTGCATAATTATTAGGCAACTTAACAAAAAACAAATATATACCCATTTCAATTATTTATTTTTACCAGTGAAACCAATATAACATCTCAACATTCACAAATATACATTTCTGACATTCAAAAACAAAACAAAAACAAATCAGTGACCAATATAGCCACCTTTCTTTGCAAGGACACTCAAAAGCCTGCCATCCATGGATTCTGTCAGTGTTTTGATCTGTTCACCATCAACATTGCGTGCAGCAGCAACCACAGCCTCCCAGACACTGTTCAGAGAGGTGTACTGTTTTCCCTCCTTGTAAATCTCACATTTGATGATGGACCACAGGTTCTCAATGGGGTTCAGATCAGGTGAACAAGGAGGCCATGTCATTAGATTTTCTTCTTTTATACCCTTTCTTGCCAGCCACGCTGTGGAGTACTTGGACTGCGTGTGATGGAGCATTGTCCTGCATGAAAATCATGTTTTTCTTGAAGGATGCAGACTTCTTCCTGTACCACTGCTTGAAGAAGGTGTCTTCCAGAAACTGGCAGTAGGACTGGGAGTTGAGCTTGACTTCATCCTCAACCCGAAAAGGCCCCACAAGCTCATCTTTGATGATACCAGCCCAAACCAGTACTCCACCTCCACCTTGCTGGCGTCTGAGTCGGACTGGAGCTCTCTGCCCTTTACCAATCCAGCCACGGGCCCATCCATCTGGCCCATCAAGACTCACTCTCATTTCATCAGTCCATAAAACCTTAGAAAAATCAGTCTTGAGATATTTCTTGGCTCAGTCTTGACGTTTCAGCTTGTGTGTCTTGTTCAGTGGTGGTCGTCTTTCAGCCTTTCTTACCTTGGCCATGTCTCTGAGTATTGCACACCTTGTGCTTTTGGGCACTCCAGTGATGTTGCAGCTCTGAAATATGGCCAAACTGGTGGCAAGTGGCATCTTGGCAGCTGCACGCTTGACTTTTCTCAGTTCATGGGCAGTTATTTTGCCCCTTGGTTTTTCCACACGCTTCTTGCGACCCTGTTGACTATTTTGAATGAAACGCTTGATTGTTCGATGATCACGCTTCAGAAGCTTTGCAATTTTAAGAAGTGCTGCATCCCTCTGCAAGATATCTCACTATTTTTGACTTTTCTGAGCCTGTCAAGTCCTTCTTTTGACCCATTTTGCCAAAGGAAAGGAAGTTGCCTAATAATTATGCACACCTGATATAGGGTGTTGATGTCATTAGACCACACCCCTTCTCATTACAGAGATGCACATCACCTAATATGCTTAATTGGTAGTAGGCTTTCGAGCCTATACAGCTTTGAGTAAGACAACATGCATAAAGAGGATGATGTGGTCAAAATACTCATTTGCCTAATAATTCTGCACTCCCTGTATATATATATATATATATATATATATAGTGACACAGTGAGGGGTTGTGTCTGGAAAGGCAGGTATTTTCTTCCCAGCATGTGTGGCTGGGCTGGTTTGCAGCCAGGTGAGGTCAAATACTGGACCGGAGTTTAAGGGCCGGTCCGGGTTTTGGCAGCACCTTGCTGTCCCTAAATAGGCAGCTGGGCTCAGCAGAGATGTCTCTATTTTTGGGATCTGAGGCTTTGTGCCGTACTGGAGGTCTGAGAGCCGCATGCTGGGGAAACAGGCCCCCTAAAGCCTTCTGTGGACTACTGGAGGCAGAACTGCCAGCCAGGTGACTTGTGTTATATGAACTTTCCATTGTGTGTGAATTAACACCAAGACTGCAAAGTTACCTGCTGTTTTGTGCAATTGTCTCAAGTGTGAATAAACAGTTTTAAGTTAAGAACTTGTATTTTGCCTCTGTACTGCTCCTGCTTACTCTATCTACCAGAGCAAAACCCCACAATAGATAAATGAATAAAAAAAAATAATTGTGGGCTTTACAATCTTAAAAATCCTTTGAAATAAAAATTGTCAAAGGAATATATTGCAATTTGTATGCATGGGAACACATTCCTGCTGTAGACTAAGAACCTGCTGCTGTCAGAGGTGTATAAGTTTATTTTTGGTGTTGCCCTGGTTTTGCCGGGGGCCCATTCCTGTGAACATATTTCTGCTACAAACAAAGAACCGACTACTGTCTGTTATGACTGAGTTCGGCCCAGCTATGTGTAGGCCTTATACTACGCTGTTATCATTTATATAATGCTGCTGTCTGTACTGATGATTTTGGCCCAGCTATGTGTATGCCTTGTACTGCCCCTTTACCATGTACATGCTGCTGCTGCTGTCTGTCCTGATGATTTTGGCTAAGGTATGTGTAGACCTTATACTACCCCGTTACCATCTATATGCTGCTGTCTGTCCTGATGATTTTGGCCCAGCTATGTGTAGGCCTTATCCTACACCGTTACCATTTACCTGCTGCTGCTACTGTCTGTCCTGATCCTGATGAGTTTGACCTTTGACTAAAAGAGCCTTACTGCAACCTTATTGTTCAAAATTACGCAAAAACAAAACAATATTAAAAAACAGAAGCACAGGTTACAACAGAAAAAAAATATTTATTTGCAAACATGCCTCTATGGCAACTTTTTCAGTTAGTCATGAAGTTCCAACATCTCCTTCATCCGTTTGAGGTGCAGCGCCTCCATCTTCCAGGTCTGCTTCGACATCAGCCTCCGCATCTTGTGCATGCCGGCGTTGTGCGCCTACTGCATCTGCCGCATATTTGTTTTTTAATTAATCAGCACTGTTAGGATAAAAAAAATATTAAAATGACTTGCAATTCAGAGACGCAAGCATATAATCGCCAATTTTTTTTAAATACAAGTATTGAAAATAATGTCCTCAACAAAACATCAAAAAGTATTTAAGTGTTTGAAGGGGAAATATTAGATTTTATGTTACCGTTATAAGATTGTATTGCGATTGTATGTGTGTGGGGTCTGAGCAATTGGATATTGGCCAGCTGAGCAGAGATGTACCTGTCTAGTGAAGTGACGGTACTGTATGGGGTGTAAAACTGGTTCGCCTCCCCGTGGTGCACCCAGGGTAACTCTAAATGGACCAGCAAATACTGGCGGCAAGATAAAGAAAGCTTCTCCTGACTCCTGACCAACAGGACACAAACTCTAATCTTTAGACTGTGTTGTGTGTGTGTGGGGTATATAGTGTGCGACAGAAAAATGGATGTGTAATGTGCATGTGAGAGGTATTTCTATGCTGTCCATACATACATGCTACAGACATAGTGCTATGATGTCACAACAATACTTAGTGCACCAATCAGTAATATCTACTAATAAAATGTGAAGTTTTATGTATTGCGAAAAAAAACATTTGCATCATAAGTGGCGATTTTCACAATCGCAAATATTTTATAACACTCTATCTGCATATAAAGCGATTGTTCTGACATGCAATCAAATACAGTGTAATGTCAAATTACTTAAAGTGATCAGGAAATCTTCCTCACTGTCGCAGAAATTGCTGCCAACCATGTTTTCCAATCTCGTTAAACTTTGCATAGTTTGAAAACTGGGACACGCCCCTTTTTAACATGCACATTAAGTGAATTTTACATTCCGATTTTCGCATTGAAAAAAAATAAGATAGCAAAGATAGCGAATTTGCAAATATATGACGAATATTCACCCACATATTCGTGAAATATTGCGAATTTGAATATAGCCCCTGCCACTCATCACTATAGCCAGCAGCTCCCTGCCAGCCAATTAGATTGGATTACTGAGAGACATGCCTCCTCACTCTGAAGCCTAATGCAGGCATGCAGTGTGAAGGACCGCCCCTCTGTCTTCTGTTTATACTAAAAGGAAGACAGACAAGCCCTAGCAACGGTATTTAAGAGAGTAGTGGAAAGGGACAGAGGACATTAATGAAAACTGTTATTATAAGGTAATTACAGATCTTTTGACAATCATTGACAGACTAACTCAGGTATACATGCCTAGCTCTAATAAATTAGCAAATAAGTACTTGAATGCAATAACAGCAATATCAAACAATATCAGAATGACACTGACTTATATAGCTACAGGTAAACGCATGGTTAACAATGTTAATAAACAACATGTTCAAAAACACTGCGCTGTCATATGTGATATGCTTTTCATCATAGAAACATTCTAAAAATTTGCCCTTATGGAGGCAAACAGTGTTTAAACACACACAGTGTAATCTGAAAAAACAGTGACTTGTTGAGGCCAAGCATCCAAAAATTATGCCTTTACAGATCCCTGCACCTGTTTACACATACGTTTTAATGTCAGAAGAAACAGTGGCTTGTTCTGCACAAGAGTCCATCACATACTGTTTAAAGGGAAACAGGGAATTAGAGCTGTATGGGGAGATTTATCAATGCATTTATGCCAGTGCGCTGGTATAAATACATTGAGAAATGTGGTGTTTAGAAAGGGTTCCAACGTTAAAAGCACCTGTTCCATTTTTTCTCGCACAGAAGTCGGTTTAAGTGGGTATGGCAGTACAAGATGCCCACACTTACTTAAAACATTTGTAAATTTAGTGGAAGGAGGCATGCTATATTTTGCTATATGCCCTTGTCTTTGCCCCCTTAGTGAAGTCTCAATTTGCCAGGCAAAAATCTGCATTCTCTGCAAAATTTCTGTTCTGAAGACTATTTTGAAATAATGCTCAGACATTGAGGGCACGCTTTTGTCATTCATTTCTAGGTTGTTCCTACAACCCCTTCCTGCAGGAGGCAGGTTGTATGCGGAAACCGCCGTACATGTACAGCACAGTGATGGCATGAGCTCAGAAAATAAGTCTGCGCCATAAGCAGTAGGTGTCAGCTGTAACATACTGCTGACACCTTGTGGGTTTGGAATTTGGTCAGATCCCCTCCATTTAACCCTTTTGATCTAAGTAGTTGACAGATCTTTGCATCTCATAACCTCCCTGATTTCAATTGTTGCTATGGCGGCCAGAGTCATAACAATGGCATCCCTGTCTGCCATCTATAGAAGCCAGTTAGGCCCAGTCAGAGGCAGTGTTGCAAGTAACATGGGTTTCTTGCTTGTTTCTCACTAACTTTGTTTGAAGTGGTTGCTATACGGCTGCCTAACAATTAAACCTGCTCTATTATCAACTTTCTTAGTCTGGTGTTTACTGAGAGGAGAGTTTTGATTGCTATGCTATTATATACCTTAGTTTCTGTAACTTTTTGCCAGGTATAGCAAACACGATGTGCAGTCTTCTCCAAAGTCTTGAATCCTAGTCCATTGGAGTTGTTTAAGTGCATTGTATGATTTGTGGTTCCACTGTCTTTGTTGTCTGTGTTATAGTTGTGTTAGTTGTGGGTTCAGCTTTCTGTTTGCTGTTGGTTTTGTGATTTTCTTGCTTTCTAGTTGGGATTAGCAGTTCAGGGTATATTTGTTATAGTTGTGTTAGTTGTGGGTTCAGCTTTCTGTTTGCTGTTTGGTTTTGTGATTTTCTTGCTTTCTAGTTGGGATTAGCAGTTCAAGGTAAGTTTCTGCTAGGTTTTATGCCTCTTACCTACATTCATCACTCCCTCTTTGTAGCCATAACTGTCTTCCCTCTGTTCCATTGCCAGACTCCATCTCCAAAATCAGCTGCTCTCCACATCCAGTTTTTCTGTCATCTATGAGTTTATTATTCTGTATTTGTTGTCTGATATGTGCTTCATGTCTTGCGGACTGTCTGGTTGTTACATAATTTTAACTGAAGTCCTGAGGGTATCTGAGTACCCAGAGTACCATTGATTAGGACTTGGTAAAAACAACTGCTTCTAGGTTAAGTTAAGTTATGGAGTATTGCAACAACCAGCATCGTTACACTATTCCCAGCCCACACCAGAAGTTGTATCATGTTGGACACTGATCCAAATTTTCCATTTTTTTGGGAGGGTGTTTCTTATGGCGCATCATGACCTCTGCAAACCTGAAATGATGTCTGAAAAATATTGAAATAAACATAATAAATCCCAAATCAGGTACTCTTTCATTTTGAGGCCTCTGTTTGAGTCAAGTAGTGCACTAGGGATACATTGTGGATATTTCTAAAAACCTGCAGAATCAGGGTGATAAATATTAGGTTGTGTTTCTCGGTTAACACCTGCTGTAGATTAGTGTAATGACCGGCAACACGCACAGGGAGGAAAAAGGGAAAGTCCTGCCCAAGGGAGAAGGAAAGTTGGTGACCCCTAACTCTCCTTGCTGCTGGCACCTGACTGCCCTGACGTCCCTAGACGGGTTCCTCACCCGTGCGGCGATCACGTGCCTAAACCCTGGCTTTCCCTGAAATGAACCCTAGATAATGAACGGGCCGGTGGGATCGCTAGTCCTCACCACTGCACTAAGAGGGAAACACCAGGGAGAGGACAGACCAAACACAGACAAACACAAACACCCAGGTGGACGACAACAACTGTCCCACAAAGGTCCAACAGGGATCCGGAGGGTAGCGTTCTAAAGCAACAATCAGAGAACGCAGCAACACAGCTCCAGTGGGTCAGAATAGATGTCCAGGCAGGAAGCTCTATATCTGGCAACCAGAGAAGTGTGAGAGGGGAATATAAGGAGGATTGGGAGTGCTGGACAAGGAACAGCTGAGAGAAGGGGCTACGGATCCCTGAGTGATCCAAAAGGGTTTGCAAAGCAAACCCAGAAAGCTACAATAAGGAAACATCCCTATCTTACATAGAGCGTGCAGCCAACCGCTGCGACCTCCTGACCCCGGGTACAACAGAGTCAGGCGTGGCTCTTGACACCCTCGTGACAATACCCCCCTCTCTACGAGGGGCCTCCGGATACTCAGGACCAGGTCTCTCAGGATGAGAGGCATGAAAAATCCGAACTAGCCTGTCGGCGTTTACCTCAGACGCAGGAACCCACATTCTTTCCTCGGGACTGTAACCTCTCCAGTGCACCAGATATTGGAGAGAGCGGCGGACCCGACGAGAATTAATAATTTTGGATATCTGAAATTCTAAATTACCATCCACGACAACAGGAGGGGGTGGCAGCGGTGACGGTTCTAGAGGTGGAACATATTTTTGAGTAACGACTTATGAAAGACATTATGGATTTTAAAAGTCTGAGGTAACTCCAGGCGAAAAGCCACGGGGTTGATGATGGCTACAATCTTGTAAGGACCAATAAACCTAGGACCCAGTTTCCAAGAGGGAACCTTCAATTTGATATTCCTAGTAGATAACCACACAGTCATTCACTCCTAGGTCCGGACCGGGCGACCGTCTCTTATCAGCCATGCATTTGTATTTACCTCCCATATTTTTCAAGTTAGCTTGCACCTTCTGCCATACTGATGAAAGAGATGACGAAAACCATTCCTCTTCGGGAACCCCAGAAGACCCCCCCTCTTTGAAAGTACAGAATTGGGGATGAAAACCATATGCACCAAGAAATGGTGACTTGCCAGTGGATTCCTGACGGCGATTATTTATGGCAAACTCAGCTAACGGTAAATATGATGACCACAGCTCTTGGTTTTCAGACACAAAACATCTTAGATATGTCTCCAGGTTTTGGTTGGTACGCTCAGTCTGTCCATTCGACTGAGGATGGAAAGCTGAGGAAAAGGACAAGTGAACCCCCAAACGGGAACAAAAAGCTTTCCAAAATTTAGAAATAAACTGGGTTCCCCGATCCAAAACAACATCGGAGGGGACCCCGTGAAGCTTCACGATCTCACTGACGAATAACTGAGCAAGAGTTTTAGCATTAGGTAGTGCGGGCAACGCAATGAAGTGTGCCATTTTGCTAAACCTGTCCACTACTACCCAAATAACTGTTTTACCCGCAGACAAAGGTAAGTCAGTGATAAAATCCATAGACAGATGTGTCCATGGTCTATTGGAAATGACGAGTGGTAATAGAGACCCTGCAGGCCGTGTATGTGAAACTTTTGCGCGCGCACAGGTAGAACAAGAAGACACAAAATCCAATACATCCTGACGCAACCTTGGCCACCAAAAACAACGAGACAATAGCTCTAGGGTTGCTTTCTTACCTGGGTGCCCAGCAAGTGCCGAATTATGATGTTCCTTTAATAATTCGAGACGTAGGTTCAACGGTACAAACAATTTCTCTGAGGGGCAAGAGACCGGGCGTCCCCCTGGGCCTCTAACACCTTCCCCTCCAAAGCAGAGTGTACCGCAGAGACAACCACTCCTCTTTGTAGAATGGGTACCGGATCACTCACATTACCCCCTCCAGGGAAACAACGAGATAGTGCATCAGCCTTGGTATTCTTTACCCCAGGACGATAGGTAATCACAAAGTTAAACCTGGTAAAATAATAGCGACCACCTAGCCAGTGACGGAGTGGACTGCCCCCTCTAAAAAGTGACGCCACTCCTCAAATGCAAGTTTAATAGCTAACAGTTCCCTATTGCCAATATCGTAGTTCTGTTCTGCTGCAGATAGTTTTTTAGAAAAGAAAGCACAAGGACGCCATTTGCTAGGAGACGGACCCTGAGACAGCACAGCCCCCACTCCCACCTCTGATGCATCGACTTCAACAATAAAGGCTGAGAGACATCAGGTTGGACTAGTACAGGTGCCGAGGTAAACCTCTCTTTAGAGAGGAAAAAGCAACTTTAGCGGCGTCAGACCATTTAGAAAAATCAGTCCCCTTCCTAGTCATGTCAGTAAGGGGTTTTACGATCACCGAATAATTTTTAAGGAATTTCCTATAGAAATTCGCGAAGCCCAAGAACCGTTGTAGTGCTTTGAGGTTCTCAGGAAGATCCCAATCCAAAATTGCCTGGACCTTCCTAAGATCCATACGGAAACCTGACGCAGATAAATAATAACCTAGGAATTGTATCTCCTGAATGGCAAAAACACATTTTTCAATTTTAGCATATAATTCATTCGTCCGTAGGACCTGTAGTACTTGTCTGACATGCTCCTCATGTGTTCTCAGATCAGACGAATAAATTAAGATATCATCTAGGTATATTACCACAAACCTGCCGATTAGATGACTAAAAATGTCATTAACGAAATGTTGAAAGATGGCAGGAGCATTGGTCAGGCCGAAAGGCATAAATAGATTTTCATAATGCCCCTCAGGGGTGTTAAAAGCCCTGCCCTGACGTCCCTAGACGGGTTCCTCACCCGTGCGGCGATCACGTGCCTAAACCCTGGCTTTCCCTAAAATGAACCCTAGATAATGAACGGGCCGGTGGGATCGCTAGTCCTCACCACTGCACTAAGAGGGAAACACCAGGGAGAGGACAGACAAACACAGACAAACACAAACACCCAGGTGGACGACAACAACTGTCCACAAAGGTCCAACAGGGATCCGGAGGGTAGCGTTCTAAAGCAACAATCAGAGAACGCAGCAACACAGCTCCAGTGGGTCAGAATAGATGTCCAGGCAGGAAGCTCTATATCGGGCAACCAGAGAAGTGTGAGAGGGGAATATAAGGAGGATTGGGAGTGCTGGACAAGGAACAGCTGAGAGAAGGAGCTACGGATCCCTGAGTGATCCAAAAGGGTTTGCAAAGCAAACCCAGAAAGCTACAATAAGGAAACATCCCTATCTTACATAGAGCGTGCAGCCAACCGCTGCGACCTCCTGACCCCGGGTACAACGGAGTCAGGCGTGGCTCTTGACACCCTCGTGACAATTAGAGAAAATGTATTAAACGTGAAATTCAGCAATAAAATGTTTACATTTCTTTCGACTTTAATGTCTGTGAAACTTCATTAACAAGCTTTCTAAATGCTGGTTTAAATAATTGGATTGGGTGATTACGGTAATATTATTTTTATTAGAATGATTTATGTGGGTTTTAATATATAAGTTCCCCAAACCTACTTCAGAACTGATCCCTAAAAAGTAATGTTCAGAATTTTTCTAGAAATATTCATAGATTGCTGCTGAACTTATAAGCCTTCTAATATCCTAAAAAAAAAAATGAAAAAAAAGATGCCAACATAATGGTTATACAGTGGATATAAAAAGTCTACACACCTCTGTCAGCCCACTAAACCCTTTTTTTCCCCCCGTTAATATTAATCCCTACACTGCAAGCTCCCTGTACATATGCTAAATATTCATTTTCGTTCAGTAGATATTGTTAAAAATCAAGTTTTATAATATGTAAATTACCTTGCTACCAGCAAGTAGGGCGGCTACTTGCTGGTAGCAGCCGCATCCTCCTCTCATCATGACGCCCCCTCCGCCGTTTGATTGACAGGGCCAGGGAACGGGTTCGTTCTCTGCTGGCCCTGTTCGAATTCAAAATATCGCGCCTGCGCCGTACCTTTCTTTAATCGGTGCAGGCGCACTGAGAGGCGGCCTCTCTCCCGGTCGCTCCATCCTCAATGCGCCTGCGCCGGGTGTGGATGTGACGTCATCGGCGCAGGCGCACTGAGAGGCGGCCGCTCTGTCGGCCGCTCCATCCTCAATGCGCCTGCGCCGATGACGTCACATCTACACCCGGCGCAGGCGCATTGAGGATGGAGCGGCCGAGAGAGCGGCCGCCTCTCAGTGCGCCTGCGCCGATAACGTCACATCCACACCCGGCGCAGGCGCATTGAGGATGGAGCGGCCGGAAGAGAGGCCGCCTCTCAGTGCGCCTGCGCCGTACCTTTCTTTAATCGGTGCAGGCGCACTGAGAGGCGGCCTCTCTCCCGGCCGCTCCATCCTCAATGCGCCTGCGCCGGGTGTGGATGTGACGTCATCGGCGCAGGCGCACTGAGAGGCGGCCGCTCTGTCGGCCGCTCCATCCTCAATGCGCCTGCTCCGATGACGTCACATCTACACCCGGCGCAGGCGCATTGAGGATGGAGCGGCCGAGAGAGCGGCCGCCTCTGTGCGCCTGCGCCGATTAAAGACAGGTACGGCGCAGGCGCGATATTTTGAATTCAAACAGGGCCAGCAGAGAACGATCCCGTTCCCTGGCCCTGTCAATCAAACGGCGGAGGGGGCGTCATGATGAGAGGAGAATGCGGCTGCTACCAGCAAATAGCAGCCCTACTTGCTGGTAGCAAGGTAATTTACATATTATAAAACTAGATTTTTAACAATATCTACTGAACGAAAATGAATATTTAGCATATGTACAGGGAGCTTGCAGTGTAGGGATTAATATTAACGGGGAAAAAAAAAAGGGTTTAGTGGGCTGACAGAAGCCCTTTAAAATGTCAGGTTTCTGTGATGTGAAAAAATGAAAAAAGATTTCAGAACTTCTTCCACCGTTGATGTGACCTATAAACTGTACCACTTAATTGAAAAACAAAATCAGCATGGCACATTTTGACTTGGCAAGATTTGCCCACTCTTCTTTGCAAAAACACTCCAAATCTGTCAGATTGCGAGGGCATCCCCTGTGCACAGCCCTCTTCAGATCACCCCACAGATTTTCAATCGGATTCAGGTCTGGGCTCTGGCTGGGCCATTCCAAAACTTTAATCTTCTTCTGGTGAAGCCATTCCTATGTTGATTTGGGTGTATACTTTGGGTTGTTGTCATGCTGAAAGATGAAGTTCCTCTTCATGTTCAGCTTTCTAGCAGAAGCCTGAAGGTTTTTTGCCAATACTGACTGGTATTTGGAACTGTTCATAATTCCCTCTAGCTTAACTAAGACCCCAGTTCGACCTGAAGAAAAACAGCCCCAAAGCATGATGCTGCCACCACCATGCTTCACTGTGGGTATGGTGTTCTTCTAGTGATGTGCAGTGTTGTTTTTGCGCCAAACATATCTTTTTGAATTATGGCCAAAAAGTTCAAACTTGGGTTCATCAGACCATAACACCTTTTCCCACATGCTTTTGGGAGACTTTAGATGTGTTTTTGCAAAATGTAGCCTGGCTTGGATGTTTTTCTTCGTAAGAAAAGGCTTTCGTCTTGCCACTCGACCCCATAGCCCAGACATATGAAGAATACAGGAGATTGTTGTCACATGTACCACACAGCCAGTACTTGCCAGATATTCCTGCAGCTCCTTTAACCCCTTAGGGACACAGCCTTTTTACACCTTAGGACCAGGCCATTTTTTGAAAATCTGACCAGTGTCACTTTAAGTGATGATAACTTTAAAACGCTTTGACTTATCCAGGCCATTCTGAGATTGTTTTTTCGTCACATATTGTACTTCATGACACTGGTAAAATAAAGTTAAAAAAAAATATTTTTTTTTGCATAAAAAAATGTCAAATTTACCAAAAATTGGGAAAAATTAGCAAATTTCAAAGTTTCAGTTTCTCTACTTCTGTAATACATAGTAATACCCTTAAAAATTGTGATGACTTTACATTACCCATATGTCTACTTCATGTTTGAATTATTTTGGGAATGATATTTTATTTTTGGGGATGTTACAAGGCTTAGAAGTTTAGAAGCAAATCTTGAAATTTTTCAGAAATTTACAAAAACCAAATTTTTAGGGACCACTACAGCTCTGAAGTCACTTTGCGAGGCTTACATAATAGAAACCACCCAAAAATGACCCCATTCTATAAACTACACCCCTCAAGGTATTCAAAACTGATTTTACAAACTTTGTTAACCTTTTAGGTGTTGCACAAGAGTTATTGGCAAATGGGGATGAAATTTGAGAATTTCATTTTATTGCCTAATTTTCCATTTTAACCAATTTTTTCCACTAACAAAGCAAGGGTTAACAGCCAAACAAGAGTGTATCTTTATTGCCCTGACTCTGCCGTTTACAGAAACACGCCATATGTGGCCGTAAACTACTGTACGGCCACACAGCGGGGCGTAGAGTGAAAGGTGCGCCGTTTGGTTTTTGGAAGGCAGGTTTTGCTGGACTGGTTTTTTTGACACCATGTCCCATTTGAAGCCCCCTGATGCACCCCTAGAGTAGAAACTCCATAAAAGTGACCCCATCTAAGAAACTACACCCCTCAAGGTATTCAAAACTGATTTTACAAACTTTGTTAACCCTTTAGGTGTTGCACAAGAGTTATTGGCAAATGGGGAAGAAATTTGAGAATTTCATTTTTTTGCCTAATTTTCCATTTTAACCCATTTTTTCCACTAACAAAGCAAGGGTTAACAGCCAAACAAGAGTGTATCTTTATTGCCCTGACTCTGCCGTTTACAGAAACACGCCATATGTGGCCATAAACTACTGTACGGGCACACAGTAGGGCGTAGAAGGAAAGGTGCGCCGTATGGTTTTTGGAAGGCATGTTTTGCTGGACAGTTTTTTTGACACCATGTCCCATTTGAAGCCCCCCTGATGCACCCCTAGAGTAGAAACTCCAAAAAAGTGACCCCATCTAAGAAACTACACCCCTCAAGGTATACAAAACTGATTTTACAAACTTTGTTAACCCTTTAGGTGTTGCACAAGATTTAATGGAAAATAGAGATACAATTTCAAAATTTCACTTTTTTGGCAGATTTTCCATTTTAATTTTTTTTTTTCCAGTTACAAAGCAAGGGTTAACAGCCAAACAAAACTCATTATTCATGGCCCTAATTCTGTAGTTTACAGAAACACCCCATATGTGGTCGTAAACCACTGTACGGGCACACGGCGGGGCGCAGAAGGAAAGGAATGCCATACGGTTTTTGGAAGGCAGATTTTGCTGGACTGGTTTTTTTGACACCATGTCCCATTTGAAGCCCCCTGATGCACCCCTAGAGTAGAAACTCCAAAAAAGTGACCCCATTTTAGAAACTACGGGATAGGGTGGCAGTTTTGTTGGTACAAGTTTAGGGTACATATGATTTTTGGTTGCTCTATATTACACTTTTTGTGCGGCAAGGTAACAAGAAATTGCTTTTTTGGCACCGTTTTTTTTTTTTGTTATTTACACCATTCATCTGACAGGTTAGATCATGTGGTAATTTTATAGAGCAGGTTGTCACGGACGCGGTGATACCCAATATGTATACAATTTTTTTTTATTTATGTACGTTTTACACAATAATTTCATTTTTAAAACAAAAAAAATGTTTTAGTGTCTCCATAGTCTAAGAGCCATAGTTTTTTTTAATTTTTGGGCGATTATCTTATGTAGGGTCTCATTTTTTGTGGGATGAGATGACGGTTTGATTGGCACTATTTTGGGGTGCACATGACTTTTTGATTGCTTGCTATTACACTTTTTGTGACGGAAGATGACAAAAAATGGCTTTTTTTACACCGTTTTTATTTTTATTTTTTTACGGTGGTCATCTGAGGGGTTAGGTCATGTGATATTTTTATAGAGCCGGTCAATACGGACGCGGCGATACCTAATATGTATACTTTTTTTTATTTATGTAAGTTTTACACAATGATTTCATTTTTGAAACAAAAGAAATCATGTTTTAGTGTTTCCATAGTCTAAGAGCCATAACTTTTTCAGTTTTTGGGCGATTATCATGGGTAGGGTATGATTTTTGCGGGATGAGATAACGGTTTGATTGTTACAATTTTGGCGTAGATGCGACTTTTTTGATCACTTTTATTACCTTTTTTGAGAAGTAAGGTGGGCAAAATTCCAATTTCATCATAGTTTTTAATTTTTTATTTTTATGGTGTTCACCGTTCGGGTAAAGTAACATTACCGTTTTATATATCAGGTCGTTACGGACGCGGCGATACCAAACATGTGTAGGGAATTTTATTTTTTTCATTTTTAATCAGTGATAAATGTGTTTTTTGATTTTTACTTTATTTTTCACTTTTTTCACTTTTTTTTTGACCCAGACCCACTTGGTTCTTGAAGATCCAGTGGGTCTGATGTCTGCATAATACAGTACAGTACAATATATATTGTACTGTACTGTATTTTACTTACACTTTGTCTGAACAGATCTATGCTTTCAGCACAGATCTGTTCAGAACCATGGACAGCAGGACGCCTGAGAAGGCATCCTGTTGCCATGGGAACCTTCCCCGTCTGCTAAGTAGTGGCCAGAACTGCGCAGACGGGGAAGGGTAAGGACGGGGCTTGGGGGGCTGCCTGGAAGCTCTCTCCCTCTCCATTCGGGGGACTGCAAAGGCACAGCAGCCCCCCGATCGGAGAGGGAGGGAGCTCCCTCTTACTGTTAACCTTTTCCATACAGCGGCTGACATCGCAATGTGCTGGCACCCTGGTATACCCACTAGACGCCAACGATTACGCAATGGGAGGCGGGCGGGGGATCGCGATCCCGCCTACCGCACCGCCCGCCTCCCGCACCGCCCGCACCGCCCGCAACCCTCCCCCTGCACCTCCCACCGTGCTCGAACAACTCAGGGGTGCAGGGGGGAGGGATACAGGAAAAAAATGTAATCCTAAAGTTTCTGATCGCCGCGGTCAGGGACCGCGGGGATCAGAAACTGCAGAAATCGCAGCAAACCGCAGGTCTGAATTGACCTGCGGTTTGCCGCGATCGCCGACATGGGGGGGTCACGGGACCCCCCCGCGCATTTAGCCTAGGTGCCTGCTCAATGATTTGAGCAGGCGCCGGGTTCCGATCACTGCCAGCCGCACGGCAGTGATCGAAAATGCACAGGGCGTACATGTACGCCCTGTGTCCTTAAGTACCAGGGCACAAGGCCACTTGGTAGCCTCCCAGACCAGTTTTCTTCTCGTCTTTTTAACAATTTTGGAGGGACGGACAGTTTTTGGTAATGTCACTGTTGTGCCATATTTTCTCCACTTGATGATGACACTGTCACTGTGTTCCATGGTATATCTAATGCCTTGGAAATTCTTTTGTACCCTTCTCCTGACTGATACCTTTTAACAATGAGATCCCTCTGATGCTTTGGAAGCTCTCTGTGGACCATGGCCTTTGCTGTGGGATGCAACTAAGAAAATTTCAGGAAAGACCAACTAGAGCAGCTGAACTTTATTTGGGGTTAATCAAAGAGGCACTTTAAATGATGGCAGGTGTATGCTGACTCCTATTTAACATGATTTTGAATGTGATTGCTTAATTCTGAACACAGCTACATCCCCAGTTATAAGAGGTTTAAAGGTGGAAAAAAGTTCTGAAATGATTTATCTTTATCTAATTTTTTTACATCACAGAAACCTGACATTTTAACAGGGGTGTGTAGACTTTTTATATCCACTGTATGTTAAATGTTAATTATTACTATTTTGTGTGTTATTTTCAATTTTATTTACTATATTCTGCCCTACAAGCAAAAAACTTCTGAACTTTTGCAAAACATTTTTTTTGCAAGTTTTTTGCACTTTTTTTTGTACATAAACACTAAAATACATTGTGTCATGAAAATACTGTCTCAGAATCACTTTGATAAGATAAAATATTGCAAAGTTATTATCACATAAAGTGAAACATCCGAACTGAAAGATGGGGCTGCATTCTGACCAGTCAATGGCCTCAGCGGTGATAAGTCCACAAATGGCACTGGACGTCATTGCCTCGAAATTACTGCTTCCATTCAAATTAAATGTGCTGAATGGTATGGAAAATGTATTATTCATGTTTTTTTTTTCTTTACTTGTCTTTTTTCTTTCATGCACCTTTTGTTAAATATTTTTGAAAAACCTCTACCTTGGGCAATGCATGTAAAGCATTCGTCTAAATGTATTTTGTAGTACCACAACATCTGTGTTATATATTTCGTATGTAGACTAATATTTTAAAACTTAAATCATTTTCATGATCAGGATACTTCATTAAGTCTTTGTCTTGTTTATTCTTGCATTAGTCAGAACCTGCAATAATCTGAATGACAATTTTTGCTCAGTTCAGAAAACAGATTGTTCTTTGTTTCTCACCTCCTACATATCACCTTTAATTTTGTTCATCATACACCCACTCAGTCACTGAAGACACCCTTGTCTGTAATTTAACCTGCATAAGGACTAGAACTCGGAAACACCTTGCTTGTTTGGTGTTTGATCTCTGTACAAACACCTTCATAGTCCTTGAGGCAAACTTCATTCTCCTACTGGGACTGATCATTTCCCAACCTATACTTTTTTTAAACCAATCTATACTTCTAAACTTCTTTATTATTATTATAATTTTAACCCAGGCATCAATTTAGTTTACAAGCAAAGTTGCAATCCACTGACAGATGAACAGTGGATGAAAAGTCATCACTGATTTCTGATGAAGTTTATCATCAGAATAATTAATTAGTTGTTAGTGACAACAGTGGTAGTCTAGGGTTGTGAAGGTGTTAATGCCAATTTAATGGAATCATTTACCAGGATATTCACTGTTAATCCAGGCACAATGCCTTGTAGGGCTAGCTCAAATCAATGTAAGGATACCTTTCACTTAGTGATCCGCTTCTTCATTCTGGAGAAACCAAATTTTTATTCCATATACAAATGAGAAGATAAATGCACCAAGAGTGGGCCTAAACCATTCTGTGCACCCTTGCTCCTCATGCTTCCTCTACCAATCTCTCCCTCTCCTTCTTCATTGCCAGGTCACTATACAGGAAACTGGTCCTGTTAATAAAAAAGGAGAGCGAAGGGTTGGCTGAGGCCCACACAGTGCGAATGGAAAAATGAAAAAGTTATGGAACTTGGAAGACAGGGAGGAAAAAACTAAAACAAAAAACTAAAATTGGATCCTCATCTAAATGGGGTTGTTTTTGTGGCAAGCACATGGATTTCTGCAAGCCCCATCTAGATGCAAGTTGCAATCCACTGACAGATGAACAGTGGATGAAAAGTCATCACTGATTTCTGATGAAGTTTATCATCAGAATAATTAATTAGTTGTTAGTGACAACAGTGGTAGTCTAGGGTTGTGAAGGTGTTAATGCCAATTTAATGGAATCATTTACCAGGATATTCACTGTTAATCCAGGCACAATGCCTTGTAGGGCTAGCTCAAATCAAAGTTATGGAACTTGGAAGACAGGGAGGAAAAAACTAAAACAAAAAACTAAAATTGGATCCTCATCTAAATGGGGTTGTTTTTGTGGCAAGCACATGGATTTCTGCAAGCCCCATCTAGATGCAAGTTTCATCTGCAACAAAATTTGTGAAGACATCTTAAGGGGTTAAGACATGTTCTTGGCTTTAGCAAAACTTTGCTTGACTTTTGTTGTACACTTGTACATTGGCTGCTGTACTTTGCATGCCCAGATTTGGAATGCCTTTGTTGGCACAAATAAGTCCCCAGCTTCAGGGTTTTATAAATGGTTTCTAAAGCCACTGATGCCAAAACACAGTGTGCACACTCTATGCCTTCAGCATATTTGAGAAGATAAAAGTAAAAGTAAGTGAGCATGTGAGTCTGACCTCTATGTTGGTTAGTGAGGCAGAAATGCTCTTGGCCACAACATGACCTAATTCTGGATTCGCACTGCAAAAAGCATCAGATAATCAGAACTTTAACCTGATCACTTTTGACCACATTATTCAAATTATTCCTGTTCCCTGATAAGATGGAAAAAATATTCACAGCCTAATCAGACAACATTCAGGCAAATATGTGTACTAGGCTGGGCTTGTAAAACATCCCCTTAAGGGAAATAATTCTGTCTCTGGTCTCTCTGAGGAAAATGTGAGAGGCTAAAAGAGGTTACAAATGCTAGGTCATGCAGCCTCTTATTCTCCATTCTAGTCATGAAAACTAAACTTCTATAGCAATTTCACATTAGGAATGTAAAACTCTGGCCCTCAGTGGGTCTGCTAAATTGAACTTGGGGCTCAGTGGGATTGACAAAAGGATAAAAATGGACCACAATGTGCAGTCCGTTTTTCTCACAGACCCCTCCCCTTTAAGTGAATATATCTTATAGAAAAAATTTGGAGCAGGGTGGTACATGCTGCAATTTTATGGGTGCAATTTTCTCTCTCAGTCTCTGTGGAAAATCGTTCCTGTGAATTGACCCATTGACTTTAACATGTCAATGTCCAGTTCATTCTAAGCTTAAATAGCACACACACGTAAAGAACATTGTCTAAATGAGGTCTTAGTTTTACAAACCCCGGATGTTACATCTATAATCTGAATAGTTAAATATGGATGCCCTTCTTAGGATTTTTAAATTTTCATGTCGTTTCCACACCAAATATGCATATTTTGACACAAATGCGTCCCAGATATTACCCTGAAAATCTGGGTGAAATCTGCGCTCGAAATCTGCACAAACAATTGACATGCTGTGGATTTCAAAATCCCCGTAGGTCAAATCTCATTTACTTAGCTGGTAAAAATTGAAACTATGTATAATATAAGCAGTGTGCATGTGTCACAATGTAGGGGGAGGGGAGGAACACCAGAATGACAACAGAAGGAAAATTACCCAAAACTAGGCCTCACGGCTAGAGAAAGGAAAAGGTCACCACCTAGGAAACCCTAAACCTAGCCCTGACTACTGTCAGTATGAATAGAACCTGAAGATGGGAACTATACCTAGGCCCTAGAAACTCTGAAAAGCCCTAGGCGTAGTGACAGGGTCTGAGACCACTGGTTCCTTCCCAGATGAATGAACCAGCATCTCGCTGAGGCCTAGGAGACAAATAGCATAAGGGGAAAACAAAATACAAAGGGGAGTACACTTATCTTCAACAGAAAATGGATGAGCAGGAACTCAGAAGAGGACAACACACCAGCTCTTCCAACTCCAGGCAGATAATATCAACCGCATGGTAAGAAATGTAAGTCCAGACTAAAGAGAGGAGCAGTGAAGACCACAAGCTACACTTGAAACTATAGGTGTGGTCATACCAACAACAACACTGCAAAGTGAAAACCGAGAGGCTGTCAGATAACCTCACGTGATGCAAGTCTCTCAGATCTTCTAATCTCTGTCACGGGAGGGATCATGACAGCATGTGGCCTTATGGTGTGACTATTTCACTGGGTTCTTACAGATCTTGTAAATGGTAGGTACGAGGTAGGAGACACAAATTTGCATAGGATAAGATTGCTAAATAAGTGCTGCCTTTATTTGCATCACTCACTTCCAAAACGCGTCTGGAGAAAATTTCATGGTCATTAACTTTTTATGCAACTTTACATCAATCAATAGTAAGATTAATATGTAATATATCCCAAAATACCTTTTACTCCACTTAACATGCCCCATTGTCCTCCTAAACTAACTTTTACTCGAATTCTCTACAGAATCCATCTCAAGACAGACTGGTAGGTCACAGAAGGATCAGTTACAGTTGCCTATAGAAGTCTAAGGAGCAGGGAGGGGGAGTGCGCTGTAGAGTAAGATATAAAGGCATGCTTTAGCAGAAACTGTTAGTGTTTTACTGACTCACACCTACTGCTTTCACATTAATATTGTGAGCTCCATTGGGAGACAGCAAATGATGATAATATTTGTAAATAGCTAAATAAATATACTGCTTAGTACTTGTCTATACTGTCCTCCATGCTCTTACACCTTTCTGTATATGATATAGGGAAGTGATAGAGGAACAGAAGTTCCTCTACTTTATGTGTGCAGTGCATGGGAGACATAATAGCAGCTAATTTTCACCTATTAGCTCATGGACAATTGAGAATCGAGAACCCTAAAAATGTAGGCTATAAATCATATAATATTCAGAAAATGTCATCTGAAAGTGTGGGCACACTTAAAGGGTTTATTCAACCCCTATAATGTCCCCCTCAATGCCCGGGCCCTTTATAAAGGTTATGCTTACCCTTCTCCCCGAAACGCACATTGCTCCTGATGCCTGCACGGCCGCCTATGCATCTCCATGTCGCGCGGATCAAAACATCCAGCCACGACAGGGTCAAGCCTGCTATTGGCTGCCCCCCCCCCCCCATCACCAGATGTTTCGATCTGCGCAATGGAGAGATGCAGTGGCAGCCGTTCGGGCATCAAGAGTGACGTGGGCGCTGGGGAGTGGAGTAAATATAACCTATATGAGGGGCCTGGGCATTAAGGGGGACATTATAGGGGATGGATAACCCCTTTAAACACAAAAACTAGCACAAAGCCAAGCATTGGCTGGAATGATGTAAAGCACAGTATTAATGAAGTCTGCATCAAGGAAAACAAGTTCTCTAGAATGTTAAATAAGTATTGATAATCTGTCAGTTTTATAAGATAATCTTTGGGGGTTGTCAGGAAAGTTCTCATTTCACAGCTATAAATCTTGGATGGAGGAAGAATAGTTGGTGAAAGCCCCTTCCATGTTTTACCATAATGATGCAATTGTGCAAATACGAAGGGGGTCATTTATCAAACTGGTGTAAAGTAGAACTGGCTTAGTTGTCCATACCAACCAATCAGATTCTACCTTTAATTTTTGACAGCTCCTTTAGAAATTGAGAGGTGAAATCTGATTGGTTTCTATGGGTTATCTATACTTTATACCAGTTTGAAAAATCTCCCCTGAAGTCTGTAAAAATTGTTTGTAAAGTTTCACATGGATGATAATGATTGGTCTGCTCAGAGGCATGACCTCAGCCTCAATGAACATCTTTACCGTGAAATGAAAAAATCTATGCAAGATACATCTTTTCAAATTAATGACTAACCCTACTAAAAGTAAACCTTACTAAGGTCTTTTAACACCTAATTGACATGAATTATGACATCTTCCAACATCCAATAGAAAGCCTTTCTAGAACAGTAAGGGCTGACACAGAGGCAAGGAGGTCCAATTCTATATTAATTGCCCATCAATTTTTAATTCATTATCAATAGTGTTGATCACGAATATTTGAATTTCAAATTTTTATCGCGAATACAGGTACTTCAAAAATTCGCGAATATTATGAATATAGTTATATATATTCGTAATTTTGAATATTCAATTTTTTTTTTCATTTGATTTTTTTTTTTTTTTATCAGTACACATGATCCCTCCTTGCTTGTGCGCCAATAAGAAGGCTGCAATATACTTGACTTTAGGAGTAGTAGTGTTTGCGAATTTTGCTCTATATTTGTTTTTTCGAATATTCGCTATATTGCTATATATTCTTGTTTTAGAATATTACGAATATTCGAAAGAACGAAGTTATATCAATATAGCGAATTTCCGAAAAAAATCTAATATAGAGCAATTTAGCTAATATAGTGCTATAATCTTCTTTGTCTAATAGTTGTAAGTTGAAAAATTCGCAATAAAAATTCGAATCTGAAAATTCGAATTTCGAAAATTAGCATATTACACAATCATTACCTTGCCGATTTTTTCAAGAAAAAAAATTGTGAATTTTCGAATATTCAACGAATATTCTAAAAAATATTCGCAAAATATCGCGAATTCGAATATGACCCCTGCCGCTCATCACTAATTATCAAGTATATGTATACCATGTTTCAGTTTACACATACTGTACAAATGGCGATGTAGCTATCTTTCTAAAGGTAGACACTGTTGGTACTATTAGATCCATAGCAGACTTGGAGAATGGTCTAATTTCACGATTCAGTGTGGGTGGGAAACACCACACCGAGCATAGGAGGGAAGGAGGAAACAGGGAATCAGGCCTGAGAACTAGGGAGGGAAGATGGACACATCCTAGTGAAAACCCTAAGCAAAATCCTGACTGACTACCAGTATGAACAGATCCCAAAGGTAGGTGAGTTCATACGCAGGAATACCTAGAGTCCTATCTAGCCCTATAGGACCCTGGTACTAATGGCAGGGACAAGACTACCTGTGCCTCCAAAAGGAAGCACGAACAGGAGTCTATGCAACACACAGAACCCAAACAAAATACAAAAGGTAAAGGAAAAGACTTAACTTCAAAAAGGCTATGGAAGCACCAGGAACTCAGCCGAGATCCAACCACAAACAATCCACAGTCGCAGAAGCTACAAACCGCACAGCATAGTGGGAGAAACAACTATAAATAAGGACGGTTAAATGACCACATAAGCAACACCTGGAGGTAAGAGGTGTGGCCATTACCAGAAACAACACAGACACCTATTGATCCACAAGTAAAACCTGTCAGATCAAACCACGTGTTGCCAGTCTGACAGATCTCCAGCCACTCACTGTCGTTGGGACGTCCGTATGTCTCGGTATGTGCGTGACATCTAGTTTGAGTCTCCTGCTGTAACAAAACTACAATTCAAATAGGCAATGACAGCCACAGGCTATCACAGCAAGCTGTAAGTTGAAGCTCTGCAATAGCTGGAAAGCTACATGTTGGAGATTGTTGATGTAGATAAAAGGACTAGGAAATGGATGGATGGCTAGCTTAACTTTGCAGAACCTGAATTCTTTATTCATTTCCTTCATTTGGTGCTCAAAGAAACCTTAAAGGGGTTGTCCGGGTTCAGAGCTGAACCCGGACATACCCTTATTTTCACCCCGGCAGCCCTCCTGAGCCTGGCATCGGAGCATCTCATGCTCCGATGCGCTCCCGTGCCCTGCGCTAGATCGCGCAGGGCACAGGCTCTTGTGTTTTCAATAACACACTGCCGGGCGGTAACTTCCGCCCAGCAGTGTGTTCGGTGACGTCACTGGCTCTGAGGGGCGGGCTTTAGCTCTGCCCTAGCCGTTTTACTGGCTAGTGCAGAGCCAAATCCCGCCCATCAGTGCCGGTGACATCACCGGGGTTCCTGTGAGCCCCATGGAGAGCCCGGTACGTCACCGGAACTCTGAAAAATGCCTTTGCCCTGCGCGATTTAGCGCAGGGCAAAGGAGAGCATCGGAGCATGAACTGCTCCGATGCTCATGTCAGGGGGGCTGCCAGGGTGAAAATGGAGGTATGTCCAGGTTCAGCTCTGAACCTGGACAACCCCTTTAAGGTAAGGACACTTTCACCAGTCTTTGCAGGAGAAAGTAGAAAAGGTAAGTTAAGTTTTACTTAGGGCTTTTCCCGCTAATAACATTCATAACAAGTTATGGAAAGCTTTAACTCAGAATGTCCTGTTATTCTCATTCGAGTGACCATTTGCTACTTTGGGGCCTCCTCTCCATTCTACAATTTAAAGCTGCAAAAAATATATACACAGAATATAAAGAAAAGCGTAGACAAATTAACTAAAATATTAGTGCAACTAAAATAATAATTGTATTATATATAACACTGAGATGTAACTAGATACTACCCTTGCGTTAATTGACATATGTGCTGTAGGATGTTATCATCACTCCCAATTACATCCCTGGGGTGAAAGCGCTCATAGCTTTAAACCAATGTTTAATAAATTAAAGTGTTTTAACCACTTCAGCCCCGCTAGGTGAAACCCCCTTCATGACCAGGCCACTTTTTACACTTCGGCACTACACTCCTTTCACCGTTTATCGCTCGGTCATGCAACTTACCACCCAAATGAATTTTACCTCCTTTTCTTCTCACTAATGGAGCTTTCATTTGGTGGTATTTTATTGCTGCTGACATTTTTACTTTTTTTGTTATTAATCAAAATATAACGATTTTTTTGCAAAAAAATGACATTTTTCACTTTCAGCTGTGAAATTTTGCAAAAAAAACGACATCCATATATAAATTTTTTGCTAAATTTATAGTTCTACATGTCTTTGATAAAAAAAAAATGTTTGGGCAAAAAAAAAATGGTTTGGGTAAAAATTATAGCATTTACAAACTATGGTACAAAAATGTGAATTTCCGCTTTTTGAAACGGCTCTGATTTTCTGAGCACCTGTCATGTTTCCTGAGGTTCTACAATGCCCAAACAGTATAACTACCCCACAAATGACCCCATTTCGGAAAGTAGACACCCTAAGGTATTCGCTGATGGGCATAGTGAGTTCATAGAACTTTTTATTTTTTGTTACAAGTTAGCGGAAAATGATGATGATTTTTTATTTTTTTTTTTTTCTTACAAAGTCTCATATTCCACTAACTTGCGACAAAAAATAAAAAATTCTAGGAACTCACCATGCCCCTCACAGAATACCTTGGGGTGTCTTCTTTCCAAAATGGGGTCACTTGTGGGGTGGTTATACTGCCCTGGCAGGGGCGTAGCTAGAAATGCATGGGCCCCATAGCAAAAAAAAATTATGGCCCCCCCCCCCCCCCCATAACAGTGTCCCTGATAGTGACTGACCCCGGCAACTATTGTAAGACGGACGCCGCGTTCCTTATGTAAGTGAGCTTAAAGGGAATCTGTCACCAAAAAATCGCTTATTAAGCTGTAAATAGTACCTTATAGTGCTGCATAGTAGTTTCCTAATGCACTTTCTCTTCGTTTAGCCACATCTAGCCTCCTTGAGAAATCAATGTTTTATTCAGTCGCTGCCCCGTGCTTCAAGTCAGGTTTGAAGTCAAGTGGGCAGCGGCCTAGGTGTCTCCAATGCTGCTCTCCCCGCCTCCCGCCGCCTTTATTGACAAACTGGATCTCAGTCCCGGGACCGCGCTCCCAGCCCGCATGCGCAGTAAAGGACTGCTGTAGCCTGTACCGCGATCCCAGCTCCGGCTCGTACACTCAGCCGGCTTCAGTTTCGCTACTACGCATGCGCCCGCCAGCCTTACATACTAGCGCAGTTACAGAAGATGCCGGGCACATGCGCAGTAGCGAAACTGAAGCCGGCTGAGTGTACGAGCTGGAGCCGGGATCGCGCTACAGGCTACAGCAGCCCTTTACTGCGCATGCGGGCTGGGAGAACGGTCCCAGCACTGAGATCCGGCTTGTCAATAAAGGCGGCGGGAGGCGGGGAGAGCAGCATTGGAGACACCTAGGCCGCTGCCCCCTTGACTTCAAACCTGACTTGAAGCACGGGGCAGCGACTGAATAAAACATTGATTTCTCAAGGAGGCTAAATGCGGCTAAACGAAGAAAAAGTGCATTAGGAAACTACTATGCAGCACTATAAGGTACTACATACAAGTACATACTTTGCACAAGTTTATTATTTACAACTTAAAGGGAACCTGTCACCAAAAAAAATCGCTTATTAAGCTGTTAATAGTATTAACAGCTTAATAAGCGATTTCTTTGGTGACAGGTTCCCTTTAAGTTGTAAATAATAAACTTGTGCAAAGTATGTACTAGTATGTATACTACTATCTAATAATCCTTATCTATCACTTGACACTTCACTAACTTACTGGGGAGTCGGGGACAGTCAGGACTCCTCTCCACTCCAGACTTTTTCTTTTTACTGTGGCAGACTGCTGGCAGTGCAGAAAAGAAGATCATCAGAATCCATTCACTTCTGGCCTACTGGGCATGGGCAGTTAGGCACACTGGGCACGGGCGGGCAGGCAGGCTCCCACTCTCCACATTCAAAATAGGCAGCCGGCGGCAGCGTGACGTCACTCACTCCGTCACGCCGCACGCGCATGCTCCTCCCAATACACACAGGGTGAGTGTGAGCGATGCCAGCGCCTGCCGGAAAAGCAGTGCCGTGATAGGCATGAACCGCCAATGGAGAAAGAGGATACTGACTGGCCTGCCTCCGTGCCCAGAAGGGATCTCAGCCATCTGATGAATCCATAATAATAAACGGAGTAGTTTATACATGGGCGCATAGGCTGTTTGAGGTGTGGTATGTTGCCTGTAGGTAGTACAGTCAGTCTACTCTGCCATGTGTCACTTATGAAAGGGTGGCACACTCTGGGCCCATTCTTGCTCAGGGGATCCACCTGCTCCCCTGTGGGTCAGTCCATGGCTGGCGCCATATGCTCCACAAATGCTGCATTTTAGAGCCGAGCCGAGGCTAGTGAAGAAAAAACTCACCTCGCGAGTCGCGCCGCACAGTCACTCGTCACTGCCACTGCCGCCTGCCTGCTGCTTCTCCTGAAACCTGACAGTATCTGACTGGGAGCCGGAGATGCGCGGAAACCACGCCTCCAGCTCCCAGTCACTCAGACCTCACACTGCTTCCGCGTCTGGCGCCGCCCCCTCTAGTGCCTGCCTACTAGAGCCTGCGCTGCGCCGTGCGCACTGCCCCGGGCCCCGGCCGGCAGTACTATAAGATAACATTATGATTTTGAATAGGAGGCGGTGGGGGGGCCGTGGGCCCCCCTGGCTCAGGGGCCCGGTCGCAATTGCGACCGCTGCGACCCCTGTAGCTACGCCACTGTGCCCTGGCAATTTAGGGGCCCAAATGTGTGAGAAGAACTTTGCAATCAAAATGTGTAAGAAATGACCGGTGAAATCCGAAAGGTGCACTTTGGAATATGCGCCCCTTTGCCCACCTTGGCAGCAAAAAGTGTCACACATGTGGTATCGCCGTACTCAGGAGAAGTTGGGGAATGTGTTTTGGGGTGTCATTTTACATATACCCATGCTGGGTGAGAGAAATATCTTGGCAAAAGACAACTTTTCCCATTTTTTTATACAAAGTTGGCATTTTACCAAGATATTTTTCTCACCCAGCATGGGTATATGTAAAATGACACCCCAAAACACATTCCCCAACTTCTCCTGAGTACGGCGATACCAGATGTGTCACACTTTTTTGCTGCCAAGGTGGGCAAAGGGGCACATATTCCAAAGTGCACCTTTCGGATTTTGCAGGGCATTTTTTACACATTTTGATTGCAAGGTACTTCTCACACATTTGGGCCCCTAAATTGCCAGGGCAGTATAACTACGCCACAAGTGACCCCATTTTGGAAAGAAGACACCCCAAGGTATTCCGTGAAGGGCACGGCGAGTTCCTAGAATTTTTTATTTTTTGTCACAAGTTAGCGGAAAATGATGATTTTTCTCTTTTTTCCTTACAAAGTCTCATATTCCACTAACTTGCGACAAAAAATAAAAAATTCTAGGAACTCGCCATGCCCCTCACGGAATACCTTGGGGTGTCTTCTTTCCAAAATGGGGTCACTTGTGGCGTAGTTATACTGCCCTGGCAATTTAGGGGCCCATATGTGTGAGAAGTACTTTGCAATCAAAATCTGTAAAAAATGACCGGTGAAATACGAAAGGTGCACTTTGGAATATGCGCCCCTTTGCCCACCTTGGCATCAAAAAAGTGTCACACATCTGGTATCGCCGTACTCAGGTGAAGTTGGGGAATGTGTTTTGGGGTGTCATTTTACATATACCCATGCTGGGTGAGAGAAATATCTTGGCAAACGACAACTTTTCCCATTTTTTTATACAAAGTTGGCATTTGACCAAGATATTTTTCTCACCCAGCATGGGTATATGTAAAATGACACCCCAAAACACATTCCCCAACTTCTCCTGAGTACGGCGATACCAGATGTGTCACACTTTTTTGCTGCCAAGGTGGGCAAAGGGGCACATATTCCAAAGTGCACCTTTCGGATTTTGCAGGGCATTTTTTACACATTTTGATTGCAAGGTACTTCTCACACATTTGGGCCCCTAAATTGCCAGGGCAGTATAACTACGCCACAAGTGACCCCATTTTGGAAAGAAGACACCCCAAGGTATTCCGTGAAGGGCACGGCGAGTTCCTAGAATTTTTTATTTTTTGTCACAAGTTAGCGGAAAATGATGATTTTTTTTTTTCTCTTTTTTCCTTACAAAGTCTCATATTCCACTAACTTGCGATAAAAAATTCTAGGAACTCGCCATGCCCCTCACGGAATACCTTGGGGTGTCTTCTTTCCAAAATGGGGTCACTTGTGGCGTAGTTATACTGCCCTGGCAATTTAGGGGCCCATATGTGTGAGAAGTACTTTGCAATCAAAATCTGTAAAAAATGACCGGTGAAATACGAAAGGTGCACTTTGGAATATGCGCCCCTTTGCCCACCTTGGCATCAAAAAAGTGTCACACATCTGGTATCGCCGTACTCAGGAGAAGTTGGGGAATGTGTTTTGGGGTGTCATTTTACATATACCCATGCTGGGTGAGAGAAATATCTTGGCAAACGACAACTTTTCCCATTTTTTTATACAAAGTTGGCATTTGACCAAGATATTTTTCTCACCCAGCATGGGTATATATAAAATGACACCCCAAAACACATTCCCCAACTTCTTCTGAGTACGGCGATACCAGATGTGTCACACTTTTTTGCAGCCTAGATGCGCAAAGGGGCCCAAATTCCTTTTAGGAGGGCATTTTTAGACATTTGGATCCCAGACTTCTTCTCACGCTTTAGGGCCCCTAAAAAGCCAGGGCAGTATAAATACCCCACATGTGACCCCACTTTGGAAAGAAGACACCCCAAGGTATCCAATGAGGGGCCTGGCAAGTTCATAGAATTTTTTTTTTTTTCGCATAAGTTAGCGGAAATTGATTTTTTTTTGTTTTTTCTCACAAAGTCTCACTTTCCGCTAACTTAGGACAAAAATTTCAATCTTTCATGGACTCAATATGCCCCTCAGCAAATACCTTGGGGTGTCTTCTTTCCAAAATGGGGTCAGTTGTGGGGTGTTTGTACTGCCCTGGCATTTGAGGGTCTCCGCAATCATTACATGTATGGCCAGCATTAGGAGTTTCTGCTATTCTCCTTATATTGAGCATACAGGTAATGAGATTTTTTTTTCCGTTCAGCCTCTGGGCTGAAAGAAAAAAATGAACGGCACAGATTTCTTCATTCGCATCGATCAATGTGGATGAAAAAATCTCTGCCAAAAAAAAAAATGGAGGGGAAAGGCGTCTGCCAGGACATAGGAGCTCCGCCCTACATCCATACCCACTTAGCTCGTATGCCCTGGCAAACCAGATTTCTCCATTCGCATCAATCGATGTGGATGAATAAATCATTGCCGGGATTTTTTTATTTTTTATATATATATATATATATATATATATACAAAATGCTTGCCAAAGCATAGGAACGCCGCCTCCTCCTCAGCTCGTATGCCTTGGCAAACGTATCTGTCACTGCAGAGGAGAAAATCCCGTCTTGCAGCACCGCATACACCGACTTGCGTGTAATCTGACAGCAGCGCAATGCTTCTGTCAGAATGCACATCGGTGCTGCAGCTAGTAGATCGGTTGGTCCACCTGGAAGGTAAAAAGACAAAAAAAAAAAAAAAAAGAAAAAACCAGGCCACAACACAATAATTTTATTAACTTTGGAACAGAACATGTAACTTTAACTTTTGGAACTAAACATTAACCTGTTTGCTTACCTGTTTTTTTTTTTTTTTTTTTTTTTTTTACCTTTATAGAACAAACCTCTCCTTCCCCATGGGTCAATGTGCAAAGCGCAAATCGCCCAAAGATGTGGCGAAGTGCGTTATGCACTTTGTCCCATGTGAAAGGAGACGTTTGCAGCAGCTGTGAGTGAATGGGCCCTAATAGCCCTGTGTGCCTATCCTGGTGAGATGTGATCCCTATGCTAGGTGTACCTGTGTGTGGTACTTTCGGAAACACTCCCCTAAGCATAGGGCAGGGTGGTCGGGACAGTCAGGACAGAAATAACGGGTGTCACGCCTTATTCCACTCCTGCTACAGACACAACATTTTTTTCGGGGTGGCGGTCGGTTCGAGGTACCAGCAACGACACTGGGGAAGTGTCGCTCGTGTAGACGGCTAACTACACTGGTGGATGGGGCCACGGAACCGCCTGGATACAGGAGGTTCGCGATGATCTCTTCCTGAAATTTGAGGAAGGATCCAGTTCTCCCAGCCTTACTGTAGAGAACAAAACTATTGTACAGAGCCAATTGAATTAAATATACAGACACCTTCTTATACCAGCGTCTGGTGCGTCGGGAAACTAAATACGGAGCCAACATCTGGTCATTGAAGTCGACCCCTCCCATGTGGAGGTTATAGTCGTGGACTGAGAGGGGCTTTTCAATGACACGGGTTGCTCGCTCAATTTGGATTGTCGTGTCTGCGTGAATGGAGGAGAGCATGTAAACGTCACGCTTGTCTCTCCATTTCACCGCGAGCAGTTCTTCGTTACACAGTGCGGCCCTCTGCCCCCTTGCAAGACGGGTGGTAACGAGCCGTTGGGGGAAGCCCGCGCGACTAGTTCGCGCGGTACCACAGGCGCCAATCCGTTCTAGAAACAAATGCCTAAAGAGGGCCACACTTGTGTAAAAATTGTCCACATAAAGATGGTACCCCTTGCCGAATAAGGGTGACACCAAGTCCTAAACTGTCTTCCCACTGCTCCCCAGGTAGTCAGGGCAACCGACCGGCTCCAGGGTCTGATCTTTTCCCTCATAGACCCGAAATTTGTGGGTATAGCCTGTGGCCCTTTCACAGAGCTTATACAATTTGACCCCATACCGGGCGCGCTTGCTTGGGATGTATTGTTTGAAGCCAAGGCGCCCGGTAAAATGTATTAGGGACTCGTCTATGCAGATGTTTTGCTCAGGGGTATACAAATCTGCAAATTTCTGGTTGAAATGGTCTATGAGGGGCCGAATTTTGTGGAGCCGGTCAAAAGCAGGGTGGCCCCTGGGACGGGAGGCGGTGTTGTCGCTAAAGTGCAGGAAACGCAGGATGACCTCAAATCGTGTCCTGGACATAGCAGCAGAGAACATGGGCATGTGATGAATTGGGTTCGTGGACCAATATGACCGCAATTCATGTTTTTTTGTCAGGCCCATGTTGAGGAGGAGGCCCAGAAAAGTTTTAAATTCGGAAACTTGGACTGGTTTCCACCGGAAAGGCTGGGCATAAAAGCTTTCCGGGTTAGCGGTGATAAATTGTGTGGCATACCGGTTTGTCTCTGCCACGACTAAGTCTAAAAGCTCCGCAGTCAAGAACAGCTCAAAAAATCCCAGGGCCGAACCGATCTGAGCCGTCTCAACCCGAACTCCAGACTGGGCGGTGAAAGGGAAAACTACGGGTGCGGCTGAAGTTGGGGACTGCCAATCAGGGTTTGCCAGCACCTCTGGGATTCTAGGGGCTCTACGGGCACGTCTTTGCGGTGGCTGCGACGGGGTCACTACTGCACGTGCCACCGTACCAGCTTCAACTGCCCTTCTGGTGCTCGCTACTTCACAAGGTTGTACGGCAGTGCTGGTACTAGGTCCAGGAAGGGCTGGGCTGCTGGTGTATGCCTCACCACGTAATCCGACAGCACCAGCCCCACTCTGCTGCTCTTGAAGCGGATCCTGCGCAACCTGTGGTCTAGCGACACGGGGCCGGGTACGCCTGGTGCTATCAGGGACCTCAGCCTCCTCGTCCGAACTTTGGGTCAGAGAGCCACTGCTTTCTACAGGTTCGTATTCTGACCCACTGGATTCATCAGATGAGGGTTCCCACTCCTCATCCGACTGGGTCAGAAGCCTGTAGGCCTCTTCAGAGGAATACCCCCTGTTTGACATGTGGGCAACTAAATTTAGGGGTATTCCCTGAGACTACCCAAGAAAAAAAAAGCAAGCCTGTCTTACAAAGGGGAGGCTAGCGAAGTACCGGAGGCTGCTGCGGTTGATAAAAAATATCAAAACTGATTTTTTTATCGCCGCAGTGCGTGTAAAGTGAATGTGCAGTGATCAAAAAAAAAAATTTTTTTGTCACTGCGGTGGGGCGGGTGTGGGCGAACGCACGTGTGGGCGACCGATCAGGCCTGATCGGGCAAACATTACGTTTTGGGTGGAGGGCGAACTAAAGTGACACTAGTACTATTATAGATCTGACCGTGATCAGTTTTGATCACTTTCAGATACTATAAAAGTACAAATGCTGATTAGCGATACGCTAATCAGCGAATAACGGACTGCGGTGCGGTGGGCTGGGCGCTAACTGATCGCTAACTACCTAACCAAGGGACCTAAACTATACCTAAAACCTAACGGTCAATAACAGTGAAAAAAAAAAGTGACAGTTTGCACTGATCACTTTTTTCCTTTCACTAGTGATTGACAGGGGGGGTGACAGGGGTGATCAAAGGGTTAATTGGGGTGATCTGGGGGCTAAATGTGGTGTGGTGGGTACTCACAGTAAAGATGTGCTCCTCTGCTCCTCTGCTGGAACCAACCGACCAAAAGAAGGAGCAGAGGAGCACAGCAGCCATATAACCCCATCATATTTACTAATATGTGGGGTTATATGGCTGCTGATTGGATTTTTTAAAAATCAGCAGCCTGCCAGCCAATGATCGTGGCCGGCAGGCTGCTGACGAAATAGTCTTCTGCGAAATGCCGGCCCGCGATGCGCATGCGCGGGCCGGCTGTGACGTAATCTCGCGTCTCGCGAGAGGACGCGCCGATGCGTCCAGGAGGAACTAAACAACCACCTCCCGGACGCATCGGTGCGTACAGCGGTCGGGAGGTGGTTAATCAACTCCAAAGCTGAGATGATAACACTAGGATCTATTTTAATTTCACATTCTTTGATCTCTAGACAACTACATATTAATTACACTTATGTGTTGTATTTATAATTATCTTCTAGATTTTACAATAAAACTTCTTCCATGCATAGAGCAGCTATCTGCTAAAGGAAAGCAGTGCAGAAGTGTACAATATCATTGCTAATGTTAGATGGACTTTTCTCTAGGATCAGTGATCTGGATCAAGTACTGTAGTGACTAATATACTGCACTATTATAGTCCTAGGTTTTTGTAGTAGATATAGGTTGCTGGAGAACATATGGCATAGTACATAGTATAGTACAGAGTATATAGCTTATAAACTTTAGTTAAACTGAAATGAATTCTTCTGGAATTTTTTAGCAAGCTACCCAACACTTTCATACTTTTCAGATCCTCAGAAATAGTATAAAAAGTCACACCTTTAGTATATAATTTGTCATAGCTGGTGAGCGAAACATGTACTGCTGCCCAGATTTGGCTTGCTTTGTTAATCCCAGTTTTGAGATCCGGCAGAGGATCTCAAAACCAGAATTAAACTGATCCGTGCCATTTAATGCATTCGTTTCGGCCGGATCTGGTTGTATAAAAAGTAAACTGAAAAAAAAAAAACGCTAACAAAAAAACTAATCTAGCACTACTGACTTACATTGATTTTCATGCCGGATCCGGTTTGTTCCGTTTTGCAGATTGGACACAAAACCGCAGCTTGCAGCGGTTTTGTGTCCGGTCAAAAAACGCAACAGAACAGAATGCTTCCTAATGCACCCTGATCAGTTTCGTCCCTATTGACAATGAATGGGGACAAAACTGATCAGTTTTGGCCCAGTTTTTAGATCCTCTGCTGGATCTCAAAACTGGAAAGCCACAACGCAAGTGTGAAACAGGCCTTAGACAGCTTTATTTCCTTATTTAAAATGGATCTGCTAGCAGTTTTCACCCCTCAAAACTGCTGACAGCAGTATATACTGTAGGTGAGAGGGAGAACAAGTCAAACATACCTGGTGTAATGGACATCCAGGTTCCATAACAGTGAAGTTTTAATCTCCCTGGTGCCAAGACCACATGTACTTAGGAGGTTGTACCTGCCTGGGCTCTCTGAAAGCTCACCAGCTCTAATGTTCTCCTGAGAGTCTAAATTGATTTCAAATTCCCTTTAAAGAGCAACTAAACTTTTTAAAACTTGAATGTTGTAAATGTCCTAAAAAAAGTTTCCTTTCTCAGGTCTGACCAGGAGGGTGAGATTGCCAGACCCCCATCCCCTTCCAATGGTGCACAAACACAACCTCTTTAGAATTTTGAACTGGCCAAGTCAATAGATTTTAATCCAATAGAAATGTGTGGAAGGACCTGAAGCGAGCAGTTCATGGGAGGAAATCCACCATCATAACCGAGTTTAAGCTGTTTTGTATAAAGGAATGGGTTAAAATTCCACCAAGCTGATGTGCAGGACTCATCAAGAATTACTGGAAACATTTAGTTGCAGTTATTGCTGTGCAAGGGGGCCACACGACATACTAAAAGCAAAGGTTTACATAGTTTTGACACTCATAGCCGTGATATTGGATAATTTTCCTAAATAAATAAATAAATGAGCAATTCTAATATTTTGATTCATTTATCTGATTTGGTTATCTGTATCTGCTGTTAGGACTAAATCTGATGTAGTTTAAAGGGGTTATCTAACCCCTATAATGACCCCCCCAATGCCCGGGCCCCTCGTATACATTATACTTACCTGCTCCCTGGCACCCACGTTGCTCTCGATCCCTGCAATGCTTCGGATCAAAACCTTCAGCGATGGGGGGAGCAGCCAATAACAGGTCGCGAGTGACGCTATGGAGGCTCGTCCCCGTCACGGCCTGCTATTGGCTGCTCCCCCCATCGCTGGATGTTTTGATCCGCGCGACAAGGAGATGCAGCAGAGAACATACAGGGATCCCGAATGACGCGGGTGACGGGGAGCAGGTAAGTATAATGTATACCAGGGGCCCGGGCATTAGGGGGATTATTATAGGGGTTGGATAACCCCTTTAAGATCAAATTCAGGAAGAAATATAGAAGTATAGAATTTCTGATATGTGAGTACAGCACGTCTGCAGTATTGGCAGACTACCTTCAATTGAATAAAGGGTTTTCCAGACAAGACAACCTCTTGAAGCAATATCCTTTTACTTCTATTTTTCAGGCGGCCTATTGTTGGTACTAGATTGAATTCTTTAAATAGCCATTTCACACCTAGCAAACAGCGGATAATTAAACCCATGAGAACAATACTAAATCTCATAATCATAAGTATAAGAGTTTATTAGATTGTTTTACAAAACCTAATATAATTTAACAGTTGTATAAGAGGATAATAACATACAGCCTGATGAAGTATTCGTGTCACTAACTGTGCCGATGACATCAGAAATTCGAAACCCAACAACAGGTATTCATTGTTCACTTCTGGATCTTTCATATGCTGAATGAAGAACAGTGGATGTGTATGACTCATGCTAAGGAAAGCAAATATTAAATTATTAGCAGGCTGTAATCATAAAAATAAACTATAGAAATGCTGTTTTGATTTAGGAAAGGATGAAAATTCTTCCTCTGCGTGACAGCAATTGATTCTAATTTTAAGATTATGAATATTTATGCCAGTTTTTTTAAATTACAGAAAGCAAAAAATAGATACATCAAATGCAGAGGTAGTTTGCAGTTCTTAGTGCAGATCTGGTTATGACAAATGGATGAACCAGTAGAATATAGGCAGTTCAACGACTGTAACTTATTCCTTATATTACGTATGAATGAAACAGACATTTCTTATAGTGATCAAGCTCCAAATCCTCTGCATCAAATTCTGACTTTCTTCGGCATTAGATGGAGCCGGGTTGTCTACTGCCTACTGTTGGACACAGAACTCCGCATTAGGGTGTATTCAGACATGGCAGCTGAGAAGTGTGGCAAAGTACATGCATTGTTACCACTAATTGCTGTGATTGATAGTTTTTGCCTCCCAAACTAAGGGCATTATAAACTAGAGATGATCCTCTTGCGAAACATTCATTTCTTTAATTGATGCAGCCATTTTGCTATAATCTTGTACTGAACAGTTCCAGCAGTGGAGCCACAGAATGAGCCGATGAGTCCTGATATTCATGAAGACCCGTCTCTCTCCCCAACCAGCCTCGTAGTTCCCGGTCTCTTTACTTCTTGAACGATGAGCTGTGGGCTAAAGGACCTGTGGTGACATCAGATCACATGCTCCATCACCACGGTGATGGACCATGTGATTGGAGCATGTGATCTGACGTCACCACAGGTCATTTAGCCCACAGCTCATCATTCAAGAAGTAAAGAGACCGGGAACTACGCGATAAAGAGGAGAAGGTGAGTTAACTTTTTTTTATTTTTTTTTAACCCCTCCAGCACTATTATACTATGCATTCTGTATTCAGAATGCTATTATTTTCCCTTATAACCATGTTATAAAGGGAAAATAATACAATCTTCAGAACATCAATCCCAAGCCCGAACTTCTGTGAAGAAGTTCGGGTTTGGGTACCAAACATGTGCGATTTTTCTCACTCGAGTGCAAAACGCATTACAATGTTTTGCACTCGCGTGGAAAAATTGCGCATTTTGCCGCAACGCACCCGCCTCTTATCCGGGCCCAAAATAAGACGCCCGTGTGAAAGAGGCCTAAGAGCTCTCCCTGACTGCTATGCACATGCAAGGGTCTCAATGGTAGACGATTGCATGCCCACGTACCTAAGACTGTGTGACACCTGAAAACCCTATAATAGTGAGGGGACACGACCACCAGCTCGCTGCACTTAATACGGACGGAGTCAGAGTCACCTAGAATCAAGCCAGCAATGAAACACAATAAAGGAAAATACTTATCTGAACAAACTGCAGCAGCAGCCTCCAGCAGTGAACACTTCATCCAGGAACTAGTATAAACCGCAAAGTGAGGCAGTATGGGTGGGAAAATAAAGGAAGACGATTAGTATAAATAAGTGACACCTGGCAGAAGGAAAGGAGATGACAAAGTGAAACCAAAACAAAGAACGTCATACAAGAGGTAGAGAAGAACATCTGTCAGACCTTCTCACAGAACTGGCGGTGACAGTACCCCCCCTCTACAGGTGGACTCCGGACACTCAGAGCCCACCTTCTCAGGATGAGACCTATGGAAAGCCCTGATGAGACGAGTGGCCTTAATGTCCGCCACTAGGACCCACATCCTCTCCTCAGGACCATAACCCTCCCAATGAACGAGGTACTGAAGAGAACTGCGGATAATGCGAGAATCCACAATCCTAGAGACCTGAAATTCAAGATTACCATCAACAAAAATCGGAGGAGGAGGCAAAGAGGAGGGTACAGTGGGTTGGACATAAGGTTTTAATAGGGACCTGTGAAAAACATTATGGATCTTCCAAGTCTGAGGAAGATCAAGACGGAAGGCAACGGGATTGATGACGGACAAGATCTTGTAAGGCCCAATAAACTTAGGAGTCGGACCCAACTTCCAGGAGGGAACCTTCAGTTTGATATTCTTTGTAGACAACCACACCAGATCACCCACATTCAGGTCCGGACCAGGCACACGTCTCTTATCCGCCACACGCTTATATCTCTCACTCATCCTCTTCAGATTACCCTGAATCTTTTGCCAAATAAATGACAAAGACGAGGAAAATCTCTCCTCATCAGGTAAACCAGAAGACCGCTCTCCAGAGAATGTCCCAAACTGCGGATGAAACCAATATGCACCAAAAAATGGTGACTTATCCGAGGACTCCTGGTGACGGTTATTTAAAGCAAACTCAGCAAGGGACAAAAAAGAATACCAATCCTCCTGATTCTCCGCCACAAAACAGCACAGATATGCCTCCAGATTCTGATTGACGCGTTCGGTCTGACCATTCGACTGCAGGTGAAAAGCAGAAGAGAACGACAACCGAACCCCCAAGCGAGAACAGAGGGCCTTCCAGAATCTGGAAACAAATTGCGTGCCCCTATCAGAAACGATGTCTGAAGGAATGCCATGCAATTTAACAATGTGATCAACAAACACTTGCGCCAGCGTCTTAGCATTGGGTAACCCAGGAAAGGGAATAAAATGCGCCATTTTGTTAAAACGGTCCACTACTACCAGAATCACAGTCTTCCCCGAGAAACAAGGCAGGTCCCAAATGAAGTCCATGGACAGATGCATCCAAGGATGGGAAGGAATGGGTAACGAGAGGAGAGTACCCGATGGCCCTTAATGAGGGACCCTGACACGAGCACAGGTCTCACAGGCTGCCACAAAACCCTCAACCGTATTACAAAGAGCCGGCCACCAGAATCTCTGAGCAATGAGATCCACTGTGGCTCTACTCCCCGGGTGCCCGGCAAGGACAGTATCGTGGTGCTCCTTAAAAACCTTGTGTTGTAAAGCGAGAGGCACAAACAACCTCCCAGGAGGACAAAGATCAGGAGCCTCTGCCTGTGCTGCCTGAACCTCTGCCTCCAAATCAGGATAAAGAGCAGAGACGACCACCCCATCAGCCAAAATGGGACCCGGGGTCTTCAAAGTTCCCCCCTCCCGGAAAACAACGTGACAGGGCATCCACCTTCACATTTTTAACCCCAGGGCGGAACGTAACAACAAAATTAAACCTTGAAAAGAACAAAGACCATCTGGCCTGTCTCGGGTTCAGACGCTTGGCCGATTCCAAGTAGGCCAGATTCTTATGGTCGGTAAACACGGTAATAGGGTGTCTGGCTCCCTCTAACCAATGGTGCCATTCCTCAAAAGCAAATTTGATGGCCAACAACTCCCTATCTCCCACATCGTAATTTCTCTCTGCAGAGGAGAGTTTCCTTGAAAAAAAAGGCACACGGTCGCCATTTGGCAGGAGAGGGACTCTGAGATAAGACCGCACCCACTCCCACCTCAGAAGCGTCCACCTCAACAATAAAAGGTAGAGAGACATCAGGTTGTACCAAAATGGGAGCAGAAGCAAAACACTCTTTAATACTAGAAAAGGCTTTAACTGCATCTACCGACCACGAGGAAAAATCCACCCCCTTTTTAGTCATATCAGTAAGTGGCTTAACAACAGAGGAATAATTCAAAATGAACTTTCTGTAATAATTGGCAAAACCCAAAAACCGCATCAGCGCCTTCTAATTCTCAGGAAGCTCCCAATCAAGCACAGCGCGGACCTTCTCAGGGTCCATCCGAAAACCAGAAGCAACAGGTGACTTCGAGGGTCGGATGTGTCCCTTTCTCAGGCTCTCAGAGATATAAGTATGCATAGAGACTCTTTCAGGTTGGGAGAGATTGTATAATCATGATTTTGGCAGCTTGTGCCTGGGATGAGATTAATAGGGCAGTCGTACTCCGAGTGAGGGGGCAACTCCTGGACACCACTCTCGGAAAACACATCAGAAAATTCAGAGAGAAAAGATGGCACAGACTTGGCAGAAACCTCTGAGAGAGACTCCGTGAGGCAATTCTCTCTGCAAAACTCACTCCAACCATTTATTTGGTTTGCTTGCCAATCAATGGTGGGGTTATGTTTAGTGAGCCAGGGTAGCCCCAACACTAGAGGAGTAGGTAATCAGCTTAAGACGAAACATGACATATCCTCAACATTAGCGTCACCCACAGTCAAACGGATATTGTGAACTATGCCCTTTCACGATCCTTGAGAAAGTGGAGCGGAATCGATAGCAAAAACAGGTATATCCTTTTCCAAAGTGCACACCTGTAAACCATGCGTTGTTGCAAATTGATTGTTAATGAGATTGACAGCTGCTCCACTATCTACAAAAATCTCACAAACAATGTTCTTGCTGTCTAGCGCCACCCTGGCAGGTAGGAGAAAACGGGAACTACAAGCAAACAGCAAACCTTCAATTTCCGCATCAACCTTGACAATAGTAGTAAATGGAAAGTTTTTAGAGGGTTTATTTATTTATTTTATTACCCTCAGAAAACTCCATGAACCTCCTAGAGGGGCAAACATTAGCAAAATGATTTATACCCCCACAACAGAAACAAACCCTACTCTGAGAGCTGAATCCAATACTATCAGAGGCAAGCAAACCCAGCTGCATGGCCTCCTCCTTAGATGGGATTGAGATAGACTGAGACCCCTGAACACTGAATGAGACAGCCCCACTGTCCTTGGGCTGAATATGACAGGAAAGAGTAGTCTCCTCTCTCTCTAAGACGCTTGTCAATACGAACAGCTAGAGACATGGCCGACTCTAAGGACGCTGGTCTCTCATGAAAAGCAAATGCATCTTTCAATCTTTCTAAAAGACCATGGCAAAATTGATTTCGAAGTGCAGCATCATTCCAACCAGTATCAGCTGCCCATCTCCGAAATTCAGAACAATATATCTCTGTGGACTGTTTACCCTGGCATAAAAGACACAGTTTAGATTCAGCCAGAGCAATACGATCCGGGTCATCATATATCTGCCCCAGGGCTACAAAAAATTCATTCACCGATCGGAGGGGCCGTGCCCCCACCGGCAGCGAAAAGGCCCAAGACTGAGCGTTATCCCTGAGCAGCGAAATGATGATCCCTACCCTCTGCTCCTCATCACCAGAGGAATGGGGAAGTAGGCGAAAATGGAGTTTGCAAGCCTCTGTAAAGCGAACAAAATTCTCACTACCCCCGGAGAACGTATCCGGAAGCGAGATCTTAGGCTCGGAACAAACTTCATGAACACCAGCAGAATCGATCCCCTGAAACTGAGACAGTTTTACGGAGATCTGCTACCTCCAGCGAAAGACCTTGCATGCGGTCAATCAAGGCTGAAACCGGATCCATGCTTAAGACGATTTTGGCAGTTTATAATGTCTCGGGTGAAGTTGCAGATAGCTGGAACTTATAAATAAATGACTGACTGGCTTGATCCCAAACTAAGGAGCATATGGGCAAGCCCTGTAAAACCCTAAGAGCTCTCCCTGACTGCTATGCACATGCAAGGGTCTCAATGGTAGACTATTGCATGCCCACGTATCTAAGACTGTGTGACACCTGAAAACCCTATAATAGTGAGGGGACACGACCACCAGCTCCCTGCACTTAATACGGACGGAGTCAGGGTCACCTAGAATCAAGCCAGCAAGGAAACACAATAAAGAAAATGACTTATCTGAGCAAACAGCAGCAGCAGCCTCCAGCAGTGAACACTTCATCCAGGAACTAGTATAAACCGCAAAGTGGGGCAGTATGGGAGGGAATATATAGGATGACGATTAGTCTAAATAAGTAACACCTGGCAGAAGGAAATGATATGACAAAGTGAAACCAAAACAAAGAACGTCATACAAGAGGTAGAGAAGAACATCTGTCAGACCTTCTCACAGAACTGGCGGTGACAACATTGCTGAGAAAAATGAAGTTTTAATATATGCAAATGAGCCTCTAGGAGCAACTGGGGCATCATCATTACACCTAGAGGCTCAGCTCTCTCTGCAACTGCTGCACCCTCTCCACTTTGATTGTCAGGGCCACACAGTGTAAGGCTACTTTCACATCTGCGTTTTGCTGTACAGTATAGAGATCCGTCACAGGGTCTCAAAACCACAGCAAAACGCTTCCGTTTTCTCCCCATTCATTTTCAGTGGGGACAAAACTGAACAAACCTGAGAGGAGTGCATCAGAATGCATTCCTTTCTGTTTGATTGTGTTGCCACGCCACACACAAAAATGCTGCAAGCAGCGTTTTTCTTTTACGGCATGGGATACTGAGCAAGACGGATCTGGTGTAAATCAATGGTATCAGATCCGTTTTTTCGGACACAAAAAAACCCGGATCCAGCGCCCATTGACTTACAATGCTTTTAGTGCTGGATACGTCTTATTCATTTGGGATATAATACAACCGGATAATTTTTGAATGGAGGCAGACGGTTGCATTATTGAACAGATGCGTTTTTGCTGATCCCTTCCAGATCTAACAAAAACACAGATGTAAATTAGATTTTAGGGGACACTCAACTATCCAATGCTGTATGAACTGATTGCAGATTATATTCTTACACCTATAAATTTATTCTACATAAAACATCAATGGAAAATGAACATATTAGTATATACTGTAGATATGTGACATCCGCCTATTGTGTATATAAAAGATCGAGGTCACATACTATATCGATTGATCAACCTCAGGTAATAAAAATTAGTAAAACATTTTGTAAAAGATCTCAAAAGAATAATAAAAAAGTAAAAATGTGTAAAAAAGTATAAAAAGCCCTTTCTTTAGGCTGGGTTCACACCTGAGCGTTTTACAGCGCGTTCCTACGCGCTGTAAAACGCTCAACAAGGAGAAACCAATGATTCCCTATGGGAATGGTTCACACTTGGGCGTTTTACAGCGCGTACGATCGCGCTGTAAAACGCCCGACGCTCCAAAAAGTACATGAGCGACTTTTGGGGCGTTTGTGGCCATAGGACACTGTAGTGAATCACACAAACGCGCGTCAAACGCGCGTTTACTATTACAAAAACGCGCATAAAAATGCGCGTCAAAAACGCGCGTAAAACGCGCGTTTGCGCAACGCTCAAGTGTGAACCCAGCCTAAGAAGGGAAAAACTTTTTGTATGTGTAATGGCAAAGAAAGAAATGCAAAAAGAGGATATAAGTCTCTTAGGCCTCTTTCAGACAGGCGTTGCGGGAAAAGGTGCGGGTGCGTTGCGGGAACATGCACGATTTTTACGCGCGAGTGCAAAACATTGTAATGCATTTTGCACGCGCGTGAGAAAAATCGGCATGTTTGGTACCCAAACCCGAACTTCTTCGCAGAAGTTCAGGCTTGGGATCGGTGTTCTGTAGATTGTATTATTTTCCCTTATAACATGGTTATAAGGGAAAATAATAGCATTCTGAATACAGAATGCATAGTAAAATAGCACTGGAGGGGTTAAAAAATAAAAAAAATTTTACTCACCTTAATCCACTTGCTCGCGCAGCCGGCATCTCTACTGGCTTTTTTCTTTGCTTTGTGCAGGAACAGGACCTGTGGTGACATCAATCCGGTCATCACATGATTCATCACCATGGTAAAAGATCATGTGATGGATCATGTGATGACCGGAGTGACGTCACCACAGGTCCTGTTCCTGCACAAAGCAAAGAAAGAAGCCAGAAGAGATGCCGGCTGCCCGATCAAGTGGATTAAGGTGAGTTAAATTAACAAGTGGATTAAGGGGAGCAAAAACGGCGGCTCGGATGCGGACCCATTCACTTCAATGGGGCCGCAAAAGATGCGGACAGCATTCCTTGTGAAAAAATGGACTGGATTTTTCCCCTTTAAACAAATGCCTACTGCATATTTCAACAGACATATAAATTTCAAAAAGGAAACAAACAAAAAGTATTTCATTCAGTATAGAATATTTGTGAAGAGGCTGAAAAAATGTTTGTGAGATAACGCACTTGTGTTAATAGTGCGTTTTGTGATTTTTTTCCTATAGCCAATGTGGATATGGTAATAAAGAGATTAACATATAAAGCCATATACATTGTTAACCAAATGGGTGGTCTCTCTTTGAGGATGTATATATACAGTATATTGTCTAGATAATGTTATAAGGATGTTGTTTACTCCATGTATAATCCACCTTCTTTAAGTATTTTTTCTTTTTTGTGTTCTTTTTTTGCGTTCTTTTTTATTCCTAAATGCACAAATAATGTTTTATTTATAGGACTCAAAAGATCTCATTATGAAGAGTATTTGTCTGTAATGCACCTGCGTTAGTGGTGCATTTTCAGTGCGATATTATGAATGTCTTAGATATTAAATCTATATATGTGTTGTTATAGATTATATAAAATATTTGCCTTCAGCAGCTAAGCGCACATGTAACAGGTCAGCCAGTTTAATAGTTACAAATCTGCTGACAGATGCGCTTTAGGGTCCATTCACACGGCCGTAGTGTATTGCGGATCCGCAATACACCTGGCCGGCACCCCCCATAGAACTGCCTATTCTTGTCCGCAATTGTGGACAAGAATAGGACATGTTCTATTTTTTGCGGAGCCGCGGCCGAAGCCCGGAAGTTCAGGGCCACGGCACGGAAATGCGGATACGGACAGGCCACTGTGAGAATGAATGGGTCCGCACCCGTTCCGCAAAATTGCGGAGTTGCGGACGTTTAAATGGAGCCTTAAAGGGGGTTTCCATATTATGACTTTTTTAACTACCCCCCTGATTGTTTGGTGCCTGTTGAAATAGTCATACTCATCTGGCGCTGTTCCGATGCCCTGGCTGTGCTCAGCGGTTTGCTAGTTCCTGGTCTTTTTACTTCCGGCCAGGATATAAATGGCGTCATGTACCAAACAAAGTGGTGAGAAGAGTTGAGTTTGAGTTTTTTAAGAGACACTACACTCTTCGGGACAGCTAGGTAATAAAAAGTACAGAATATAAATTTGTATACTTGAAAATCATTGTTTTATCGATTATTTATAAAATAATTGATTGAATATATGAGTGTAGTGTTACTTATTCGCTATACTCTACAAAGAAGCTTGTACAAACTGGATCCTGGTAAAATGGGAATGTTCATTTACAGCGAAACTGAGCTCTATAACATTAAGACATTTCCAGAACTGAAGGATGAGTATTCGGAGATTTGAAATACATAAAACAAGCAGCTATTATATAACATCTGAGCACTTTTATTGACCAAGGACTGTTTAATGACTCTAAAGAGAATTTGTTTGCCCGAATCGCCTGATATAATGACAGGGATGTTCTGTTAATGTATTTCAATAGAATTGCTTTAGTGCAGTCCCAAGGAAAAATGTGTGATTTGTCTTGTGATCACAGCATGTGCGAAAAATGTCACAAAGCTTATTTATTGAATTTATGTTTTCTTTTCATTGCAATCATTTTATGCAGTATTGCTATGTGAATTCAATTTACCTGCACAATAGTGTCATAGCAATTTATATGATGGCTGCTTTCTAGTTTTCTAAGTACCTGTGATCCATTGGGGTCATTTGTATTCCTTGAGGCAAAGTATAAAAGTCACCTGCATGTCAATCACTGACAGGTTATAAAAAGTTATAAATCATAAATGGATCTCAGGTGGTTATAAGACAAGGATATATTTAAGTGGAGGAATATTTCTACACATGTAGTGCACTGGTAGCTGCAGCATTCTGTGAGTACTATGGGAGCCAATTCAAATTAAAATAGATTTATTTTTTTCTGTACTGGCTTTACATGTTGGATTTTTTTTATTCTATCCCATTCCACACCATACCATACTATTACGATGTGGGAATACTGCGCTCCTTCTGCAGCAGGATCAGATGGGTTGCCATAGTGGTTGAGGCATAACCAAGATCCCCAGGTGTGCTATGTACAGGAGGACATACACATGAGATTAAAGTTGGCCAGTATGGCCAGTTTTGGCCATTCCGTCCAGCTATCGTTTGAAAAACTAGAGCGAACAATTGTTTGCCATGGCCAACAGCAATGTAATCTGCTATGCTGGAAAACTTTGGCCGTTCATTGGCCCAAACTGCATGCTGATGGCATGATCGGTTGAACTCAGCCGACCGCTTGTCTTTGTGCTCAAGTGCCAGGAAATCAATTTTTGTTAAAAAAAACTGACTCCCTGATTGGCAAGTTTAGTTGGTGGGATTGTCCATACAAACAATACCATGGACGACTGATCGACAGCAATGTGGACAATCATTGTCTCAAATGTATGGCCAGCTTTAGGCAGGACCTAATAGGATGCTTGTCAGTGTAAGGCCTTATGCACACGACCGTGGTGTGTTTTGCGGTCCGCAAAACACGGATGGCGTCTGTGTGTGTTCCCCAATTTGCGGAACAGCACGGACAGCCTTCAATATAAATACCTATTCTTGTCCGCAAACGCGGACAAGAATAGGACATGTTATTTTTTTTTAGCAGGGCCACGGAGTACTGTCCGCATCTTTTGCGGCCCCATTGAAGTGAATGGGTCCGCATCCGAACCGCAAAAACGGCGGCTCGTATGCGGACCCAAACAACGGCTGTGTGCATGAGGCCTAACAATGACAGGCATTATAAAAAAAAAGTGATCATGAGATGCATGGTCAACTACCATAGTAGGACTAAAAAAATGTAAAGTGGTAAAAAAGTTTAAAAAAAATCTTATTTAAAATATATATATAAAAAAAAGAATAAAAAAGAAGTACACAAATGTAGCATTGCATCCATAATCAACTGTAATATAAAATTATCACGTTATCTATCCCGGTATAGTAAACAGTGTGGAAAAATATACACAAACCTAAGAAACTATACCAGAATAACCTCCAAAGAACAGGAATAAAAAGTACAGTAATCAACATAACCTTTATTGAACACCATTAAACCAGTTCAGACCTTCAGGAGCCTATGAGATCTTTTAGATACACAGAATGGCAGTGTCAGGCGGATATTACAGGATCACTAAGTAAACTCAAGATTAAACTTGGAGGTATTGGGGGATTGGGTGTGAGGTAGCCACCAACCCGGGGTCTAGGGGACCAGAACCAGCAACAAAATATCTTTTTGTACTGGAGGGACATGCGTGATGACTGTTATGGTATATGGCATACTATATGCTGGGATAATTGGCTTCTGGCCCTTTAGTCAACGCTTTTTGCAGGAAAGTCTCTTGCTGTAGGAAATGAGCATCCTTTATGTTGCTGTTACTCAATACCAATGGAAATTACAAGTAGCCCTGCAAAAAACCTCAGTCCTCATTAAGGTCAGTTTATGGAAAAATAAGAATGTTATGGGTCTTGAATAGCAGCAACACAAAAATAAATTATTCAAAAGTAGTAAAACAAAGCGAAAACCATATGAACATGGTATACAAAAAAAAATTAATATATCGTCGTCGTCCCCTCAAAAATTTGACAGTTGTGATTCACACAGAAGACCTAGGCTGACCGGCTACCATTGTGATATATAAATGTGTCACAGTCTCTCTAAGGCAGAGGTGCACAACCTGCTTCCTGGGGGCCACATGCAGCCCTTGATTCCATTCTGGTAACAGACATGTATGTCTATGTCTTGTGGCTGCTCACATGTATTTTTCATGTATTCCCCATTAGATGGGAGTCATTTATAGCATATACTGTATGCAGAATACGCCATAAATGCAGTATTTCAGTTGTTAATACCCCTTTAAATAGAATTTTTGTCCCTTGTCGTTGGTTCAGTCTGACAATGTGGCCCCCACCAGAAAACTTTGTGCACCCCTGCCTACCTCAGCTTCTCTCTATACTGCAGCAATGTACCTGAGTGCAACAGCGATGAGACAAAGCAGCAGTAATAACAGTGAATCTCCCTGGTTACCACAACGTGCGCCAGACCAACCTTGGCGTCAAGAGCACTTGCTTTTATTTCTTCAAATAATAGAAAATAAGTATTATACCAGTGTAGATGGAATGAACCCATCCTAGTGGATTTGGTTAATGCTAACCCTAAAACAGCAAAAAAGTACTGTAAAAATAAAAACGCCTTAACACATAAGGTGAGGTATGGAAATTTAATAAATGTAATATATGTTAAAAATAATCCTGGTCCTAACATCAATAAATAGCAATATATTTATATTAAGCAGGGCACACATCAAAAATGTTTGTAATGGAAAGCTCTGAATTAGGGCTCATGCCCACCAACGTAAGGGCTCCGTGTCCGTGCTGTGGTCCGCAAATTGCGGTCCGCAATGCACGGGCACTGGCCGTGGGGCATCCACTACGTGCTTTTGCACCGCATCTCCCGGATTGCGGACCCATTGAAGTGAATGGGTCCGTAATGCGGCTGCAAACGGCCGGTGTCCTGTGTATTGCGGACCTGCCGTATGTGGGCCGCAATACGGCCACGGGCAACACACGGTCGTGTGCATGAGCCCTTAAGGATAATATAAAAGGTTACAACCAAAAAACTGTAAAAGTCTATTATATGTGAATAGGAGTATCAGTCCACATCAAGGATAATAGATTCGGCAGGCTGTTCTGGCGGGTGAACAGTCTGTCGGATCCATGATACCGCTAGTGCACGTGTGCCCCCGGACTACCAGGGGCTCCGGCCCCATTGACTATAATGGGGGCGGGCCAGAGTTCCGGAGGAAGCACACGTGCACTAGCTGCAGCACGGAACAGCCTGCCGGAGTACCTTGCCGCTAATGTGAAACACATCCGCAAGTGTTTTGTGGTCTGCAAATTACAGATCCACAAAACACGGACACCAGCCATGTGCATTCCGCATTTTGCGGAGAACGTAAGAACGTTAGAACATGGCTTACGATGTCTTCCGGGGTTTTCTATATGTCCTACATCCACTAAGCTGCCTCATGTACCCTCACCTGTGTCCTTCTCCCATACCATGTAGATTGTAAGCCCTCACGGGCAGGGCCCTCTCTCCTTCTGTACCAGTTTGTAACTCGTCTTGTTCATGCTTAGTGCAATTGTCTGTATTATGTATGTGCACCCCTTTAGTATGTACAGCGCCAGGGAATGAATGGCGCTTTAATTAAAAAAAAAAAAAATTTAATACATGGCATTTGGGGAGGCATTTTCCCGGCACCATTCTGATGGGAACCAGAGACTTTAAATTATTTTGATTCAGATTTTTATACAGATTTGACTACAAATAATATTTAAAATCCTCAGCAAGCTTTCATTTTCTGCAGTATGTGAATAGGATTTTAAAGACCTCTTTCACTTAGGGCTCATGCACACGACAGTATTTTGCGCTCAGTATACTGGCCGTTTTTTTTTAGTTCAGTATGCGGTACATATACTGAACCATTCATTTCAATGGTTCAGCAAAAAAAAAAAGAAGTGTCTCCGTGTGCATTTCGTTTCAGTATTTCCATATCGTGAAAAGATAGAACATGTCCTATTCTTGTCCGCAAATCACAGTGCTTGGCTCCATTCAAGTCAAAGGGTCCACAAAAAAAAAACGGAACACATACAGAAATGCATCCATATGTAACATAGTACATAAGGCCGAAAAAAGACATTTGTCCATCCAGTTCGACCTGTTATCCCGCAAGTTGATCCAGAGGAAGACCCCTGTCTAGTAGCTATAGCCTGTAATATTATTACACTCCAGAAATACATCCAAGCCCCTCTTGAATTCCTTTATTGTACTCACCATCACCACCTCCTCAGGCAGAGAGTTCCATAGTCTCACTGCTCTTACCGTAAAGAATCCTTTTCTATGTTTGTGTACAAACCTTCTTTCCTCCAGACGCAGAGGATGTCCCCTCGTCACAGTCACAGTCCTGGGGATAAATAGCTGATGGGATAGATCTCTGTACTGACCCCTGATATATTTATACATAGTAATTAGATCTCCCCTCAGTCGTATTTTTTCTAAAGTGAATAACCCTAATTTTGATAATCTTTCAGGGTACTGTAGTTGCCCCATTCCAGTCATTACTTTAGATACCCTCCTCTGGACCTTCTCCAGCTCTGCTATGTCTGCCTTGTTTACAGGAGCCCAGAACTGTACACAGTACTCCATGTGTGGTCTGACTAGCGATTTGTAAAGTGGTAGGACTATGTTCTTATCACGGGAATCTATGCCCCTTCTGATGCAACCCATTATCTTGTTGGCCTTGGCAGCAGCACTGGTTTTTGCAGCTTAGTTTGCTGTTTATTAAAATTCCTAGATCCTTTTCCATGTCAGTGTTACCGAGTGTTTTACCATTTAGTATGTACGGTTGACTTGCATTTTTCCTTCCCATGTGCATAACTTTACATTTATCAGTGTTAAACCCCATCTGCCACTTATCTGCCCAAGCCTCCAGTCTATCCAGATCCCTCTGTAGTAGTATACTGTCCTCATCAGTGTAAATTACTTTACACAGTTTATCATCTGCAAAAATTGATACTTTACTATGCAAGCCTTCTACAAGATCATTAATAAATATATTGAAGAGAATAGGGCCCAATACTGACCCCTGAGGTACCCCACTAGTGACAGTGACCCAATCTGAGTGTGTACCGTTAATAACCACCCTCTGTTTTCTATCACTGAGCCAGTTACTTACCCACATACAGATGTTTTCTCCCAGTCTGAGCATTCTCATTTTATATACTAACCTTTTATGTGGTACAGTGTCAAATGCTTTGGAGAAGTCCAGATATACGACATCCATTGATTCGCCGCTGTCAAGTCTAGAACTTACCTCCTCATAGAAACTGATTAAATTAGTCTGACATGACCGATCCCTCACGAAGCCATGCTGATATGGCGTTATTTGCTTATTTCTGTTGAGATGCTCTAATATAGCATCTCTCAGAAAACCTTCAAACAGTTTACCCACAACAGATGTTAAACTTACCGGCCTATAGTTTCCAGGCTCTGTTTTTGGCCCCTTTTTGAATATTTGCACCACATATGCCATGCGCCAATCCTGTGGGACATTCCCTGTCAGTATAGAGTCTGCAAATATCAGAAATAAGAGTCTGGCTATGACATTACTTAATTCCTTTAGGATACGGGGGTATATGTCATCCGGTCCTGGCGATTTGTCTATTTTAATATTTTTAAGTCGCTGATGTACTTCTTCCTGGGTCAGACAGGACACTTTTAATGGGGAATTTATTTTTGCATTCTGCATGTCATCTGACAATTTATTTTCCTCAGTGAATACATTGGAGAAAAAAATATTTAACAGCTTTGCTTTCTCCTCATCGCTCTCTGCGACTTCCCCCTCATTACTCTTTAAAGGGCCGACACCTTCAGATTTATACTTTTTAACATTTATATAATTGAAGAACATTTTAGGGTTAGTTTTACTCTCTTTGGCAATTAATCTCTCGGTCTCTAGTTTGGCCGCTTTTATTTGTTTTTTACATGTTCTATTTTTTTCCTTATAGTTTTTCAGTGCTTCCGTGCTCCCCTCCTGTTTCAGTGAATGATATGCTTTCTTTTTGTCATTTATTGCTTTCGTTACAGTTCTATTTATCCACATTGGTTTCTTTTTGTTCCTTAACCTTTTATTACCATACGGTATGTACCTCTCACAATGAGATTTTAGGATGTTTTTAAAGATATCCCATTTTGTGGCTGTATTTTTATTTTTGAGGACTTTGTCCCAGTTAGTTTGGCCTATGGCCTCTCTTAGTTGGCTAAATTTAGCTTTTTTGAAGTTTGGTATTTTTGTTCCTCCCTGTAGAAACGCTCTTTTGAATGATAATTGGAAGGTTATTACTTTGTGGTCACTATTTCCCAGGTGTCCCCCAACCTGCACGTCTGTTGTTCTGTCCGGCCTATGTCTTCCGTGTCCGTTCCGTTTTTGCTGAACCATCTATTGAAAATGTTATGCCCAGCCCAATTTTTTCTATGAAATTACTGTGTACTGTATATGGCATATGGAAAAACGGAAAGGAAACAGAAACACAACGGAAACAAAAAACTGAACAAAAGCCATACTGTCATGTGCATGAGCCCTTACATTGCACTGTAGTTTATGAGTATTCGGTAGTGATGAAGCCACCCAATGGTCTAGAGCTCATTTGTATTTAGTCTCAGGGACAGATTTATCATTAGCTCAAGTCAAAATAATGGAGTGAAAAAGTCGCAAATTTTTGCGCAATCGCTAAAACTGCGGCAAAATTTGTGACTTTTATTGGCACTGCGCTATGCTCGCCAGTTTTCTGAAAGTAGGAGTGTTTTCTTATGTAAATTAATCTCTAGACAGATTTAGTATTGCGACAATTTTTAAAAGGCGCAAAAAATTGCGCAATTTCACTCCAGTGAGGCCCATGCTTTTTTTTTTTTTATAGAACATGCGACTTTTTCGTATAGATGTGCGACTTTTGTAAAGCCGCTTACTGAAGGATAAACTGCTACCGTCAAACCACATTTATTACAGTCTTAAAGGACCATTAATAAACCTGACTTAGCCAAAAGTGGAGTAAGATGTAAGTGTAATGATAAATCTGGCCCTCAGTGTTGTTGTTGTTTTTTATAAAAAAAAATTGCAATAGCCCAGAGTTTTTGCAGTCATTTTGCATAAACCACTGCAAAGTGCAATGTGTGAAACAACATAATGAAGATGTTGGGACCTGGAGCCCCCCAGCTCAGAGGCCCCATAGCGGCAGCATGGTTGTATAGCTCTAAATTTGTTAGTATTTTGCACAGTAATAATAAATATATATATATAATATACATTAAAGGGGTTTGCCGAGTGTTTCATACCAATCACCTATCCTTGGGATAGGAGATCAGTATGTGCTCGGTAGAGGTCCAACACCCAGCACCCCCTTCTATTAGCTGTTTGAAGTGGCCACAGCACTCCGGTGAGCACAGCGACCTTCTCACAACTTACCAAGTACAATGCTGTCCATTCACTTGAATAGGACTGAGAAGCACCTAGGCCTGTGATGGCTAACCTCCGGCACTCCAGCTGTGGTAAAGCTACAACTCCCAAGATGCACACTTGCTTGGCTGTTCTCAGAACTCCCTAAAATGAAAGGAGCATGCTGGGAGTGTTTTTTTCACCACAGCTGGAGTGCCGGAGGTTAGCCATCACAGACCTGGCCATGTGAGTGATGAAAGTGACATTACTAGCCTAAGAAGAGGGCGCAGTGCTCAGTGGACCCCCACCAGATGGGGTCACTGGACCCCATCAGATACTGATGAGACCTATCCTGAGGTTAGGTAATCAGTATAAAACACTCAGGAAACCCTTTAATCTCTCAAGTTTTAGCAGTGTGTTTTATAGACCCACCTTTGAAAATACTTATAAAACTGGACAGTTAACCTACCGTGTAACACCACAAATTTGGCAAAAATATTAACTGCATATGTTCTTACAATTTTTTTGTCCATTGATTGTGCCATGTATAACACAATCAATGTTCAGTCTGGCAACAGCACATGATGGAAAATAAATTAAAGGGGTATTCCAATATTTTATTATTGATGGCCTATTCTCAGGATAGGCCATGAATATCTGATCGGCGGGAGTCCAACACCCCATGCCAATCAGCTGTTTTTTTTTATTGGGAAAACTACAAAACATTTACAATAAAAAATGTATTACAGTCTCTCAATTCTTAGTAACCCAAGTGATTATATGTGCGTATATTCCACTCATCTTTTCAAAATATTTAGAAAACCCTCCCCTCCCTCCCTCCCAGTTTGTGGTGCGTCAAAGTAGGACCCTTATATATAAAACAACTTGATCTCAGCTAACCAGACCTCCAACCACCCCATATCCTGGTCCATTGATATTCATTTTCCCTCCGTCTGTATAAAAATTTTTCGTAGTTCATTACCTTATCAATTAAATTTATCCATGTGTTTTTGTTTGGAGTAGATCGGGCAAACCAGGTGCGGCTGATCAAAACTCTAGCCAACATCAATACTCTACTCAAAAGAATCTTTTGATACTTATGATTTTTTAATTTGGAGAGATCATTGAGAATAAATACTTGTGGTTCAAAAGGAATTCGAATTTTTTGTTTACACATAATATAGTTATTGATACCGTTCCAGTAGTTTATAAGTTCTGGACAGGTCCATATCATATGGAGAAAGTCTGCTCCTACAATGTCACATTTAGGACAGTTGGACGTGTCTCTTAACCCACATTTGTTCATCCACAATGGAGTAATATATAATCTGTGGCAGATATAAAATTGTATCAGGACATGGTTAAAGTTCTGGGATAGTGAAGATAGATTCCCAAAAATATTATCCCACCCTTCTATTTGTACATTCGGACAGTCCACCTCCCACGCTTTTTGTCCTGGAGAGTGTATGTCACTAAACCGTGCTTTAAGTAATAACTTATATATATTTGAAATTTTTATTCTGGAATGTGTACCTCCTACCCAATCATTCAGAAAGGATACATTATCTATATCCAACAGCCGCTTATCATCCAAGCTGGATAACACAGAACGCAGTTGGAAATACCTAAACCATGAAAGATTTTTTAAATTTTGTATCATTTCTATATAGGATTTAATTTCTCTATCTTTAACTACCTGTGAGATATATAAAATTTTATTCTTCTGCCAAAATGTGTCAGCTGCAATTTCATCCAGCCTTTGTAAATACAAATTATGCCAAAGAGGCGTAAATGTAAGTGAACCCTTAACTTTCAACCATGTCCTAGTTGTAGCCCACACCTTAAGGAGTAGTTTTATAGTCTCTCTGTAGCCTTGCTCATAGCTCTTCAATAGGCCAGATTCCAACAAGGAAAAAATATTATTGTGGGCATGACTATTTACCAACTTCCCCAGTAGTGCGCTATGCTCTGATTCATAGCACCTCAATAGCTGGGCTGCAATAAAGTATCCCTTAAAGTAGGGGAGATTTAAACCCCCGCACTCCACTGATCTATACAAATACTCCAACTTAATTCGAACTCGCTTTCTTCCCCATATTAAATCATTAATTAGTCTCTCTATAAGTTTAAAATGTTTGTCTTGTATCCAAATAGGTGTATTCCTGAGCACATAGAGCAATTGTGGTAATATCACCATTTTGACTAGTGAAACTCGATCAGCTCTAGATAGGGGAAGTTTCAGCCAAATTCCTATTTTAGCTCTGATCTTTACTATTATGGGGATCAAATTAAGTTCTACAAAATTTTCGACCCGAGGCGATATCGTCAAACCCAAATATTGAAAAGTATCAACAATATCCAACTGTGTAACAGGAATCTCTTTCTGTGGTAGGGGGTCTATTGGAAGCAGACTAGTCTTGGTCCAGTTTATAAGAAGACCAGAAACCTCACCAAATAATTTAACCATTTGAATAATCCTAGGGAGAGTGGTTTCCGTATGATCTATAAAAAACAGAACATCGTCTGCATATAGTGAGATACGATCTTGTGTTCCTAGCGTACCAAATCCTTTGATCTGATCGTCCTGCCTAATGGCCATCGCAAGGGGTTCGATATATATATCAAATAATAAGGGAGATAGTGGGCAACCCTGACGGGTGCCTCTGTTTAACTCGATACTGCTACTCAAAATTCCATTAAGACTCAATTTAGCCCTTGGAGATCCATACAATAGCCTAAGAGTACGTATAAACCTCTCTCCAAAGCCCATCCTAGCAAGAACCTTCCAGAGGAAACGCCACTCCACCCTGTCAAAGGCCTTAGAGGCATCTAATGACAGGATGGAGCGGGCGGTCCCCCCAGGGGCCTGGATATTAGAAAAGAGCCGTTGTAGATTATAATGTGTACCCTTATTTTTAATGAAACCGCTCTGATCCGGATGGACTATGGAGGAGATGACCCCAGAGAGCCTTGTAGCAAGGACCCTCGCCAAAAGCTTTACATCTGCATTAAGCAGTGAAATTGGTCTGTAAGATTCTAAATCTAGAGGGTCCTTGCCTTTTTTTGGAATTAGTATCACTGTAGCCTCCATCATTGAATCTGGCAACCTCCCATCCTCCATTGATTCAGTAAAGACCTCCAGTAATCTAGGAAAAATACAGTCCCCATATTTGCTATAAAATTCATATGGAAGCCCGTCTGAACCAGGAGTAGAATTAGGTGAACATAATTTAATAGCTCCCTCAAGTTCCTTAATTGAGACCTCCAGTTCTAATGCTTTCTTTTGGTTCTCAGTAATAGTTGAAAAGTTAATCCTATCTAGGTAGAGATCTATCTTATCGTCTGTAATATTAGAATCAGCCTTATACATATCAAGAAAATAATCAAAAAAGGCCTTCTCCACCGGACCCTGACCAGTAACTGTTCTACCATCCCTCACTCGAACCTTCTCTATATGTTTTTTAGGTTGTTGATTGGAGATTACTCTGGAGCCAATCAGCTGTTTCAGTGTAGTCATGGGGCCAAAACTACATGTATATATACACGTATATGGGAGCAGCAGCTCTGTCACCTACAAAATGAATGGAGCTATGTGGTTCCGGCGCTAAAACTCTGAAACAGCGCATCAACAGGTGTGTGGGGTATCAAACGCCCGCTAATCAGATATTCATGGTCTACCCTGAGGATAGGCCATCAATAACAAAATACTAGAATACCCTTTTAAGTCTAAATCTAGGGCATAACTATTCCTTTTTATTATTATTTTTAGAGATATTCTATTGTATTATACACCTCGGGAAGTAGAGCAGCATGCAGTGAACCTGCATTAAAGCATATGAGCATCTTTGTCATGAAAAAATATTTTTAGATATGTACCTAGATATGTTCCTGGAATAGTTCAGTTTTCACAGATTTAGCTTCCTGATTTCTGCATTGCTTCTTTAATTTCTTAGTTTCTCATTCCCTACTTCTAAGACATTGTAAATTCTGTGAGAAAATGCAGCTCACAAGGCTCCTCAGGGATATATAATATGCTGTGTCTGAATATACAACACTAACCTGTATAATTATTTGGGAAATTTTATGCAGCTGTTACAAGAGAGAAATATAGCATTAAAGTGTAACTGTCATTTAAAAAAAATTCTAGCATGTCATAGGTTTTGATTGTTGGGGATCTGAGTGATCAGACCCTTTGCCCCTGATTACTAAAAGGAAGGGACCAAAGCAATCAACTGAGCACCACACATCTTCAGGAAGCTTTTAATGAATTGGTGGACCCTCTTAGTGCCCCCACACAATAGTTATGTCCCCTTAGTGCCTCAACATAGCAGAAAGCTCCTCTAGTGGTGCTATACAGTAGTTATGCCCCCTTAGTGCCCCATTACAGTAGGTATGCTCACTTAGTGCTCCCTCAGTAGACATGCTCCCTTAGTGCCCTTTCACAGTAGTTTTGACCCCTTAGTGCCCGCTCACAGTATGTATGTTCCTTTAGTGCCCTTTCACAGTAATTATGCACCCTTAGTGTCAGTTAAGAGTACATATATCCTTTCACAGTAGGTATGCCACCTTAGTGCCCCTTCAAAGTAGATATGCCCCCCACATTAGTTATGCCTCTTAGTTCCCTAGTGCCCTCTCACAGTAGTTATGTGCCCTTAGTGCACATTCAGAGTAGTTATGAGTCCCCTCTCAGTAGGTATGTCCATCACATTAGTTATGCCCCACTTAGTGCCCTCTGACAGTAGATATCACCCTTTAATGCCAGATCATAGTAGGTATGCAAACTCAAAGTAGGTATGCCCCTATAGTGCCCCCTCACAGTAGTTATGCCCCCTTAGTCCTGAATATTCAAATATATAGATTATGCATTTTACTAATGCTATATTCACTATATAAATAAATATGAGGTACTTAGCAAATATTTTGATCAAAATTATTTGTGCCCATCCACCACAGCAAGATGATCTCTTTTAGATGGGACTCATTTACCTCATATTCACTTATATAGTGAATACAGCATTAGTACAATTTATAATCTCTCTCTCTCTCTATCTATCTCTCTCTCTCTCTCTCTCTATATATATATATATATATATATAAAAATAAGAAAAAAGGGCAGCACTCCAAAAAATAAAATAAAAAAACTACTTTATTCACCTCAGTGGCAATGGCGACGTTTTGGCTCTATATCCGAGCCTTTCTCAAGCTTGAGAAAGGCTCGGCTATAGAGCAGAAACATCGCCATTGCCACTGAGGTGAATAAAGTATTTATTTATCTTTTTGGAGTGCTGCCCTTTTTTCTTATTTATTGATGCGGGATTGACTAGTCCCAGTGGGCCGTGCACCCAACATTACCTTGATAAATCACAGAAGAAATGCACCAAACGTATATGCCACTGACTATACTGGCTAGTCATAAATGCAGATATTAAAAGCTGAGACTTTTGCCAATATATTCCTGTCAGGAAGATATTGGAGCCCACATGCACCACGTCACGGCTCTCAGCATGGCAAGGGGTCCTACCACTACGCTACCTATGGTGTGAACGAACCATTCACACCATAGGTAGCGTAGTGGTAGGACCCCTTGCCATGCTGAGAGCCGTGACGTGGTGCATGTGGGCTCCGATATCTTCCTGACAGGAATATATTGGCAAAAGTCTCAGCTTTTAATATCTGCATTTATGACTAGCCAGTATAGTCAGTGGCATATCCGTTTGGTGCATTTCTTCTGTGATTTATGATTATATTTTCATCCGCACAATGCTTCGTTTTGTGTAGGATGCCTTTGTGGTGCATGTGGACCACGCCGACATCCTCCACCGTATGCAAAATATTTTTTGCTGGGGATAGTCGTTTGCTGCGGTCCACATGCGGTGGGACTGCTCCCCCAATGAAAAACACGCTACAGTGTTAGGGGTTGAGCAGCTCCCCCAGATTTGCCACTATATTTCTGTGTTTTTGTCTTGTTTTATATGTAGTGTATGTGCCTTTACCTGGCATTCAAACACTCTCCTTTGCACCTGGTAGCCTCCATCACATGGTCTGATATGGGTGTGGCTTACAGTCTGGCTTTGTTCACATTGCACTAGTTGTCCTGCTAGGCGGTTGTGTGGAAGCTTGGCTGTGAGCTGGATTACATCACCTTCAGACCTTGTTCACACCATAGGTAGCGTAGTGGTAGGACCCCTTGCCATGCTGAGAGCCGTGACGTGGTGCATGTGGGCTCCGATATCTTCCTGACAGGAATATATTGGCAAAAGTCTCAGCTTTTAATATCTGCATTTATGACTAGCCAGTATAGTCAGTGGCATATCCGTTTGGTGCATTTCTTCTGTGATTTATGATTATATTTTTATCCGCACAATGCTTCGTTTTGTGTAGGATGCCTTTGTGGTGCATGTGGACCACGCCGACATCCTCCACCGTATGCAAAATATTTTTTGCTGGGGATAGTCGTTTGCTGCGGTCCACATGCGGTGGGACTGCTCCCCCAATGAAAAACACGCTACAGTGTTAGGGGTTGAGCAGCTCCCCCAGATTTGCCACTATATTTCTGTGTTTTTGTCTTGTTTTATATGTAGTGTATGTGCCTTTACCTGGCATTCAAACACTCTCCTTTGCACCTGGTAGCCTCCATCACATGGTCTGATATGGGTGTGGCTTACAGTCTGGCTTTGTTCACATTGCACTAGTTGTCCTGCTAGGCGGTTGTGTGGAAGCCTGGCTGTGAGCTGGATTACATCACCTTCAGACCTTGTTCACACCATAGGTAGCGTAGTGGTAGGACCCCTTGCCATGCTGAGAGCCGTGACGTGGTGCATGTGGGCTCCGATATCTTCCTGACAGGAATATATTGGCAAAAGTCTCAGCTTTTAATATCTGCATTTATGACTAGCCAGTATAGTCAGTGGCATATCCGTTTGGTGCATTTCTTCTGTGATTTATGATTATATTTTCATTCGCACAATGCTTCGTTTTGTGTAGGATGCCTTTGTGATGCATGTGGACCGCGCCGACATCCTCCACCGTATGCAAAATATTTTTTGCTGGGGATAGTCGTTTGCTGCGGTCCACATGCGGTGGGACTGGATCCCCCAATGAAAAACACGCCACAGTGTTAGGGGTTGAGCAGCTCCCCCAGATTTGCCACTATATTTCTGTGTTTTTGTCAACATTACCTTGAGGCTGTGCTGCCCTGTTTTATATATATATATATATATATATATATATGTATATATATATATATATATATCTACATAACGTTTGCAGAGTGCTGTTGCATTGTGTTTGGTTTTACTTTTGTATTTTCACCCACAGCAACGCACAACTGCACATTTACTTCATTTTACTGGATTTGTTGACTAACTATGTGTTTTGTAGTAAACATTTGGAGGTGTGGTTGATTCCATTTTTGCCATGCACATATAACAAACCTATCTTTCCTACACACTGTTTTTAATCAGAGCAGTATATAGCTGGGACCTACTTTCTCCAAATTAATTTGAGGCCAGTTGGCACAAGGAGAGGAGTCAATATAAAGAAGGATCCCATCTACAAGAGGTCACCTTGCGTTGTGGATGGGCACTAATGATTTTGATTAAAATATATTTGTTAAGTACCCCATGTTTATTTATATAGTAAATATAGCATTATGTATAATCTATATATTCAATGTTTGCAGAATGCTATTGCATTTTGTTTGGTTTTACTTTTTTGTTTTTAGCCAAAGCGACGTGCATCTAGGCATTTACTTTATTTTATAGGATGTGCTGTTCAAATTTGTTAAATAGTTAGTATGGTTGAAAAATGACAGACATCCATCAAGTTTACCCAAGGTATGAGTTGGGGTGTGAATTAAGGGAAGGGGAGTGAGAAACCAGAATGCCACATTTTCATAAGAATTAATCTTTAGTTCTAAAAATGAATCTAAGCCTCATTTAAATCATCTACTGTTGATGCCATTACCCCATTCTGAGGTAGACTATTCTACAGATTTACAGTTCTTATGAAGAAGAAGCCTTGTCATCTCTAGAGACTGAACTTTTTCTTCTCCTGATGTTGGCAGTGCTCCTTTTGTCTTTTGAGTGGATTTTACATGGAACAGCTTTTTTTTATACATACCATTTAAATATTAATATAGGTTAAACATGCCCCCTCTTAGATGTCTCTTCTCAAGACAAAATAAATTACATTTCTTTTTTAACTCTTTCCGTATAAGACCCTCCATGCTCTTTATCAGTATAGTAACTCTTCTTTGTACCTTATCCAGCTCCAGGGCATCCTTTCTGTGAACTGGTGCCCAGAATTGAATAGCATATTCCAGATGAAGTCGCATCAAAGCTGTGTAAAGAGTCAATATTACATCCCTTTAGTACAAGTCCATGCCTCTTTTAATACATAGTAACATAGTACATAAGGCCGAAAAAAGACATTTGTCCATCCAGTTCGGCCTGTTATCCTGTAAATTGATCCAGAGGAAGGCAAAAAAAACAACTTCCCCCACTTTAGGGGAATAAAAATGCCAATCAGGCAATCAGACTAACTCTCTAGTAGCTATAGCCTGTAATATTATTACGCTCGAGAAATACATCCAGGCCCCTCTTGAATTCCTTTATTGTACTCACCATCACCACCTCCTCAGGCAGAGAGTTCCATAGTCTCACTGCTCTTACCGTAAAGAATCCTCTTCTATGTTTGTGTACAAACCTTCTTTCCTCCAGATGCAGAGGATGTCCCCTCGTCACAGTCATAGTCCTGGGGATAAATAGATGATGGGATAGATCTCTGTACTGACCCCTGATATATTTATACATATTAATTAGATCTCCCCTCAGTCCTCTTTTTTCTAAAGTGAATAACCATAATTTTGAAAATCTTTCAGGGTACTATAGTTGCCCCATTCCAGTTATTACTTTAGTTGGCCTCCTCCAGCTCTGCTATGTCTGCCTTGTTTACAGGAGCCCAGAACTGTACACAGTACTCCATGTGTGGTGTGACTAGTGATTTGTAAAGTGGTAGGACTATGTTCTTATCACGGGCATCTATGCCCCTTTTTTTGCAACCCATTATCTTATTGGCCTTAGCAGCAGCTGCCTGACACTGTTTTTTGCAGCTTAGTTTGCTGTTTATTAAAATTCCTAGATCCTTTTCAATGTCAGTGTTACCGAGTGTTTTACCATTTAGTATGTACGGGTGACTTGCATTATTCCTTCCCATGTGCATAACTTTACATTTGTCAGTGTTAAACCTCATCTGCCACTTATCTGCCCAAACCTCCAGTCTATCCAGATCACTCTGTAGTAGTATACTGTCCTCTTCAGTGTTAATTACTTTACAGAATTGATACTTTACTATGCAGGCCTTCTATAAGATCATTAATAAATATTGTACTGTCTTCTCTGCTTAGTTTGTTAATGTGAGTGCTCATGTGTGTGTCTTCAGCACCATCTAGTGACCTTTAGCTGTAAGTGCATCTTCTGCCTTTTTAAGTTATGCATATTCATTAGGTCACCTGACTTCCTGCTCACAGTGCTTTCTGGGAAAGAGACACGCTCCTGCTTCCTTTTCTCCTCACCTCATGGAAGGAGCAGCTGCACATTGTGTGTCTCTTACTAAAGCATCGTCGGTAAGGGATTTATTTATGTTTTTGTATTGGTTTTGTGTACATTGTGCTGTATACTCAGTTCTTGTATGTTCATTTTCTTATAGTTTACCTTATCTACTGCCGGTTAATAAAAACCACAGACTACAGAAACAAGTCTCATATTATTAACTAGTAAAATGGTGATATCTGCCTGTTGAACTGCATACAGACCCCGGGGGTACATGTTGTGAGAACAGGACAAATATATTGAAGAGAATAGGGCCTAATACTGACCCCTGAGGTACCCCACTAGTGACAGTGACCCAATCTGAGTGTGTACCGTTAATAACCACCCTCTGTTTTCTATCACTGAGCCAGTTACTTACCCACATACAGACGTTTTCTCCCAGTCCGAGCATTCTCCTTTTATATACTAACCTTTTATGTGGTACAGTGTCAAATGCTTTGGAGAAGTCCAGATACACGACATCCATTGATTCGCCGCTGTCAAGTCTAGAACTTACCTCCTCACAGAAACTGATTAAATTAGTTTGGCATGACCGATCCCTCACGAAGCCATGCTGATATGGCGTTATTTGCTTATTTCCGTTGAGATGCTCTAATATAGCATCTTTCAGAAAACCTTCAAACAGTTTACCCACGACAGATGTTAAACTTACCGGCCTATAGTTTCCAGGCTCTGTTTTCGGACCTTTTTGAATATTGGCATGACAGTATTCTGCTGGCCTTAGAAGACATTGCATCCTATAATTTAGTCTATGATCTACAAATACACTCAGATCCATCTCTACAAGTGACTGTCCCAGTATGAGTCCAGCTAGGGCATATGTTGCATGTAGATTATTAGTCCCCAGGTGCATAACTCTACATTTCCCCCTCATTCTGGCGGAGGGCATTCAATATTGAGGTTTACTGTGATGACACTTGAATTTTATACCATTGATGTGGTATGAAGCTATTTTGCTTTCCAGTATGCAGCATCCTGAAACCTTCCTCTCTTGTTTGGCTCATCTCTGTAGGTATAATGGAACCTATTAAGGCTGTACAATGCACTGCCTGTAATTGGGTACATTGAAATGATCTCACTTGTTTGTGTTTCTTCAGGAACTCCAGTACTTCAGGTCTTGTGCTTTCAGAGTGCGCTATTCTAAAAGGCTATTCCTTTGGGGCCTATTCATTAGTATCTAAAATACCTCACTGTCTGTTGAATAAGCCACAGAGAATAAGACTGAAAACATCTTGTTTTTCATACATGTGAGTTGCAAACAGACCATTTGATAAATATATTATAAAAGCTGAATTAAATGTTATACAAATATCCTATAGTACAGTGTAGATGCTATAACAATGATATATTATTTATTGTCAGACTGAACTAACTATGGGATGCAATAAAACTTAAAGGGGTATTACTATCTGAGACATTGATGGTATATCAAAAATATTAGCCATGAATGCCTGATAGGAGGTGGTCCACCTCTAGGACTCCCACCTATTGGCAGAATGGGGTTCTCTTAAACGCAGTTTCTTCAGAAAGTGTATCTCTCTCTATGTGAGCTGCCTCAACAGGAAAGTGTTTCACTAAACCCATAAACTGAAAACATGGCCAATTCTCCACTTCATCTATTCCTTTCTGGGATGCCATACACTGACCAAAAGACGCCTATTCTTGCAGTGTATGTACTGACGGGGAACAATTAGCACTCAAGGAAGCTTAATCAGGGCCAGTGTGCCCCTAGCACATCATGGGGGATTATGGTGGTTGGGGGGGAAACAAGATGGTGCTGGCTGCATGGCCAGTGGTGCCAGAAAGTCTGGCAGGGGAGTGGTGAACATTTAATTCTGTTGGAAAGGTTGGGGGAGGAAGGCGAAGCAGTAGAAAGGGGAGAGAATGGGATATACAAAAAGCAGCTTGGAGGGGTGGTTTAGTTATTCACCTGGAAAGAAGCAAAGACCTACCCAACCCTCCCTGGGTATTGTTAATATGTGTATGTAAGGCTGGATTGCAGCTATGCCCTCCTACTAAGAGTGATTTGCTGGGGACCGTGGCTGGTGGTTCACCATGAACTGGGTGGCAGGGTGAACTTGCATGTAGGGGGGAGACTAGCTGCACTGGCAGGAAGGCATGGCTGGCCCAGGGCAAGGTGGTGATCTGGGGGCAGGTGGGTCCCAGATTAAAGAGTGCTGTGTCTCAATTGGGATCAAGCTCCTCCTATTCTATGTTATGTTTAAGTGAACAATAAAGGGTGGCACAGGCCACCGATAATTTTGCCAACATTAATGGTGTTGTGTTTACTGTGGGGATGAGTCTCTAAAGGGTTAGTGGGTGCACATTTTAGTAGGTCCCAAAGATAGCCACACATTTTCATCTGTCCCTGCTCCTGCACTTCGCACTACTCATCTGACAGGGAAAATACACGTGAGCAGCCATCAGACACAGACTAGCATGTCTATGACCAGAAGATTTGTGGGGTGCACAGAATGGCATCATGAGACACAGGTTGTGCACCCCTGTTCTATCCTATTATATTTTTGGGTATAAGGGGTGGGTAGAGTTGCCTGTTCAGGAATTTCAAGAATGAATTTTAAAAGCTTAAACTGTATGCTCCCTTTTCAGCCTCACCATTTCTAAAACAATATTTAGAAATACTATGGTTTCATTACACAAGGGAATTACTAATATTAGAATGAAAGACTTAGCTCCACTAATACTAAATGACCCGGTTACAGAATTCTTGGATTTCAAAGTTGCCTTTGAAATGTAGGTTAGGACATGTGGTCCCAGTCTAGCTTAGGAAGACAGAACCTCTATTAACACTCAGGCCAAATAAGCCTTGTTCTGACTACACTTTAATCATCAATCTGACATTAAGGAGGACCTATCTCCAAAATGAATCATCTATTTTATTTGAAAAACCATCAACTGCCTGAACATTAGATCCTTTTCTAAACAAAACTTATTTTTATAAACTGTTTTTATTAAATGCAATATGCAAACACAATAAACATCAGTATAGGGAGGGGGAAAAGTCTGAAGCCTGGACAAGTGAAGTTAGACAAATCCACAATACACATAAAATGTATCAATAAAAAAAAACTTTGTGGCATAATATTACAGGAGATTGCAAGTCAGAAATACAGGCAAAAATTAAGGTATCTCAACATCCTATAGCAGAGTCTGAGGAAGGAAGTGAGGGAGGAAGAAAGAAAACTATCCAACAGTCTGCTCCCTTCCAGCTCCATCCTGGTAGGTGAAAGAAGGATACTATCCAAGTTGATTTTCATGCTGGAGAATAACTCCTATCCCATGCATAAGATGGTGATAGCATTGGGCAGTACTGTCAGTGACCGACTCCCAAGGAGCGCTATCGGAAGTCATTTCTCCCGGCTGCTGTTAGGCTGGACAACCAACACCGACACAAGAGGAGATAGACTGCACTTATCGCCTACGGGTTCCTGTGGATATCATTCATTCCAGAGACTAAATTCCATAAGTTATGATATCTATATCTCTTAGTTTTTTTTACTTTTTTTAAATCTGTACAGAGTTTTTGTATTCTCTGTGCTGCTGTAACTATGAGAATTCCCCCATGGTGGGACTATTAAAGGATTATTGTCACGGACGGTGTACAGGGAACAAGGCAAAGCAACAAGCATAAATGACTCGCTGGATCCAAAAGCTAAGGAACAAAAGGGAGACCCCTGCAGAAGACCTGGCACTTTCCCTCGCTGCTCAGCCTATGCAAAGATCTGAATGGTGGAAGTTTGCATATCCACGTACCTTGACTATATAATCCCTGAGCACCCTACAATAGTGAGGGGACACGACCACCGGCTCCCTACACAAGATACGGAGGGAGTCAGGGTCACCTGGGATCCAGCAAACAGAAAATAACAGATAAATGTTCAAACACTTAGCTTTGTAGCAGACAGGAGAACAAGACCAGCATGCACACACACTCCAGGAAGTAGTATAAGCCGCCCAGAAAAGCATTCTGGGGAGGAATTTAAAGGGAAGCAATTAGTCCAACACATGACAGCTGGGAGAAGCTAACGAGATGAGCAACTGAACAGCACAACAAGAGAACTCAAGGAGGAGGTTCTGAAAGGCCTCTGTCAGAGCTTCTCAGCTGTCTGGTTGTGACAGTACCCCTTCCTCTACGAGTGGACTCCGGACACTCAGAACCCACCTTCTCAGGATGGGACCTATGGAAAGCCCTGATGAGACGAGAGGCCTTAATGTCCGTCACTGGGACCCACATCCTCTCCTCAGGACCATACCCCTCCCAATGAACAAGGTACTGAAGAGAACCGCGGACAAGACGAGAATCCACAATCCTAGAGACCTGAAATTCAAGATTCCCATCAACCATAATCGGAGGAGGAGGCAAAGGCGAGGGTACAATGGGTTGAACATAAGGTTTCAATAAGGACTTATGAAAAACATTATGGATCTTCCAAGTCTGAGGAAGATCAAGACGGTAGGCAACAGGATTGATGACCGACAGGATTTTGTAAGGCCCAATAAACCTAGGACCCAACTTCCAGGAGGGAACCTTCAATTTGATATTCTTGGTAGACAACCACACCAGATCACCAACATTCAGGTCCGGACCAAGCACACGTCTCTTATCTGCCACACGCTTATATCTCTCACTCATGCTCTTTAGATTATCCTGAATCTTTTGCCAAATAGATGACAAAGACGAGGAGAATCTGTCCTCATCAGGTAAACCAGAAGACCCCTCTCCCGAGAAAGTCCCAAACTGCGGATGAAACCCATATGCACCAAAAAATGGTGACTTATCAGAGGACTCCTGACGACGGTTATTTAAAGCAAACTCAGCAAGGGACAAAAAAGAACACCAATCCTCTTGATTCTCCGCCACAAAACAGCGCAGATATGTCTCCAGATTCTGATTGACGCGCTCTGTCTGGCCATTCGACTGCGGGTGGAAAGCAGAAGAGAATGACAACCGAACCCCCAAGCGAGAACAGAAAGCCTTCCAGAATCTGGAAACAAACTGCGTGCCCCTATCAGAGACTATGTCTGAAGGAATACCGTGCAATTTGACAATGTGATCAATAAATGCCTGCGCCAGCGTCTTAGCATTGGGCAAACCAGGAAAAGGGATGAAATGCACCATTTTGCTAAAACGGTCCACCACCACCAGAATCACAGTCTTCCCCGAGGAACGAGGCAGGTCCGTTATGAAGTCCATGGACAGATGTGTCCAAGGACGGGAAGGAATGGGTAAGGGAAGGAGAGGACCTGATGGCCGTGAATGAGCAACTTTGGCACGAGCGCAAGTCTCGCAGGCTGCCACAAAACCCTCAACCGACTTACGAAGCGCAGGCCACCAGAATCTCCGAGCGATGAGATCCAGTGTGGCTCTTACCCCCGGGTGCCCAGCAAGGACCGTATCGTGGTGTTCTTTAAAAATCTTGTGTCTTAAAGCGAGAGGCACAAACAACCTCCCAGGAGGACAAAGATCAGGAGCCTCTGACTGGGCTGCCTGCACCTCTGCCTCCAATTCAGGAAAAAGAGCAGAGACCACCACACCTTCAGCCAAAATGGGACCCGGGTCTTCAAAATTCCCGCCTCCCGGAAAACAACGTGACAGGGCATCTGCCTTCACATTCTTAACTCCAGGGCGGAAGGTGACAACAAAATTAAACCTAGAAAAGAACAAAGACCATCTGGCCTGTCTCGGGTTCAGACGCTTGGCTGACTCCAAGTAGGCCAGATTTTTATGGTCAGTAAATACGGTAATAGGGTGTCTGGCTCCCTCTAGCCAATGGCGCCATTCCTCAAAAGCCAACTTGATGGCCAACAATTCCCTATCTCCCACATCGTAATTTCTCTCTGCGGAGGAGAGTTTTCTTGAGAAAAAGGCACACGGTCGCCAATTGGCAGGAGAGGAACCATGAGACAAGACCGCCCCCACACCCACCTCAGAAGCATCAACCTCAACTATGAAGGGTAAAGAAACATCAGGTTGCACCAAGATGGGAGCGGAAGCAAAACTCTCCTTGATATCAGAAAAAGCCTTACGCGCCTCTACTGACCAAGAAGAAAAATCTACCCCCTTTCTGGTCATATCAGTGAGTTGTTTAACAATAGAAGAGTAATTCAAAATGAACTTCCTGTAATAATTGGCAAAGCCCAAAAAACGCATCAGCGCCTTCTGATTCTCAGGAAGCTCCCACTCAAGCACAGCGCGGACCTTCTCGGGGTGCATGCGAAAACCAGAAGCGGAGAAAAGAAACCCCAGGAATTGAATTTCTGGAACCGCAAACACACATTTTTCCAGTTTCGCATATAATTTATTCTCCCGCAGGATGAGCAAGACCTGACGTAAATGTTCCTTATGAGTTTTGAAATCGGGAGAAAAAAATCTAAATGTCATCCAAATACACCAATACAAATTTTCCCATCAAATGATAAAAAAATGCTGTTCACAAAATGCTGAAAAACGGCTGGGGCATTCATCAAACCAAAAGGCATAACCAAATTTTCAAAATGGCCCTCAGGGGTATTGAAGGCCGTCTTCCATTCGTCCCCTTCTCTGACCCTGACCAGGTTGTATGCCCCTCTTAGATCTAATTTGGAAAAGACTTTAGCCCCAACAACCTGGTTAAACAGGTCCGGAATCAGAGGAAGCGGATAAGGGTCACGAATTGTAATACTGTTCAGCTCCCTGAAATCCAGACAAGGTCTTAAAGAACCATCTTTTTTCTTAACAAAGAAAAAACCAGCGGCAACAGGTGACTTCGAGGGTCGTATGTGTCCTTTTCTCAGACTCTCAGAGATATAAGCACGCATAGCGATCCTCTCAGGTTGGGAAAGATTGTATAAACGAGATTTAGGCAGTTTGGCGCCTGGGATGAGATTAATAGGGCAATCGTACTCCCTGTGCGGGGGCAAATCCTGAACTCCACTCTCAGAGAAGACATCCGAAAATTCAGAGAGAAAAGATGGTACAGTCTTAGTAGCAACCTCAGAAACAGATGTCATGAGGCAATTCTCTCTGCAAAAGTCACTCCAACCATTTATTTGCCTCGCTTGCCAATCAATGGTGGGGTTATGCTTAGTGAGCCAGGGCAGCCCCAACACCAGAGGGGTAGGCAAACCGCTAAGGACGAAACATGACACATCCTCAACATGAGCATCACTCACAATTAAACGTATATTGTGAACTATGCCCTTTAATGATTTCTGAGAAAGTGGAGCGGAATCGATAGCAAAAACCGGAATATCCTTTCCCAAAGTGCGCACCTGGAAACCATGAGTTACCGCAAATTGATTATCAATGAGATTGACCGCTGCTCCACTATCTACAAAAATCTCACAAAAAATGTTCTTGCTCTCTAGCGCCACCCTAGCCGGCAGGACAAAACGGGAACTACAAGCAAACGGAAAACCTTCAATTTCCGCCTCAACCCTGCCAATAGTAACAGACGGAACATTTTTAAAAGATTTTTTCCTGTTTGTTTCTTTATTACTCCCAGAAAACTGCCTGAATCTCCTAGAGGGACAAATATTTGCCAGATGATTTATACCTCCACAACAAAAACAAACCCTCCTATGCGAGCTGAATCTTCTATTGTCAGAAGCAATCAACCCCAGCTGCATGGGCTCCTGCTCAGAAGGGGCTGACGGCGACTGAGACCCCTGCGCACAGAATGGGACCGCTGCACTGTCCTGGGACTGAGTATGACAGGAAGGGGACATCTCTCCTCTCTCTCTCTAAGACGCCTGTCCATACGAACGGCCTGAGACATAGCAGAGTCCAAAGAAATAGGCCTCTCATGAAAGGCAAATGCATCTTTCAATCCCTCTGAAAGACCATGGCAAAATTGACTTCGGAGTGCAGCATCATTCCAACCAGTATCAACTGCCCATCTCCGAAATTCTGAGCAGTATATTTCTGCGGATTGTTTACCCTGGCGTAATAGACGTAGTCTAGACTCAGCCAGAGCAATACGATCCGGATCATCATATATCTGACCCAGGGCTAAAAAGAATTCATCCACTGAACGGAGAGGCCGTGCCCCCTCCGGCAGCGAAAAGGCCCAGGACTGAGCGTTACCTCTGAGCAGCGATATAATGATCCCCACCCTCCGTTCCTCATCACCAGAGGAATGGGGAAGAAGGCGAAAATGGAGTTTGCAAGCCTCTCTAAAACGCACAAAATTCTCACTACCCCCGGAGAACGTATCCGGGAGCGAGATCTTAGGCTCAGAACAAACTCCATGAACGCAAGCTGAACCGGTCACTTGAAGCTGAGAAAAAGTCTTACGGAGATCAGCTACCTCCAATGAAAGACCCTGGAAGCGTTCAGCCAAAAGTGAAACCGGATCCATGCTTGAGACGGTTTTGGCGGCTTATAATGTCACAGACGGTGTACAGGGAACAAGGCAAAGCAACAAGCATAAATGACTCGCTGGATCCAAAAGCTAAGGAACAAAAGGGAGACCCCTGCAGAAGACCTGTCACTTTCCCTCGCTGCTCAGCCTATGCAAAGATCCAAATGGTGGAAGTTTGCATATCCACGTACCTTGACTATATAATCCCTGAGCACCCTACAATAGTGAGGGGACACGACCACCGGCTCCCTACACAAGATACGGAGGGAGTCAGGGTCACCTGGGATCCAGCAAACAGAAAATAACAGATAAATGTTCAAACACTTAGCTTTGTAGCAGACAGGAGAACAAGACCAGCATGCACACACACTCCAGGAAGTAGTATAAGCCGCCCAGAAAAGCATTCTGGGGAGGAATTTAAAGGGAAGCAATTAGTCCAACACATGACAGCTGATAGAGGCTAACGAGATGAGCAACTGAACAGCACAACAAGAGAACTCAAGGAGGAGGTTCTGAAAGGCCTCTGTCAGAGCTTCTCAGCTGTCTGGTTGTGACAATTATCTTATCTTAAAGGGGTTGTCCAGGTTCAGAGCTGAACCTGGACATACCTCCATTTTCCCCCTGGCAGCCCCCCTGACATGAGCATCGGAGCAGTTCATGCTCCGATGCTCTCCTTTGCCCTGCGCTAAATCGCGCAGGGCAAAGGCATTTTCTGAGTTCCGGTGACGTACCGGGGCTCTCTATGGGGCTGACAGGAACCCCGGTGACGTCACCGGCACTGATGGGCGGGATTTGGCTCTGCCCTAGCCAGTAAAACGGCTAGGGCAGAGCTAAAGCCCGCCCCTCAGAGCCGGTGACGTCACCGAACACACTGCTGGGCGGAAGTTACCGCCCGGCAGTGTGTTATTGTAAACACAAGAGCCTGTGCCCTGCGCGATCTAGCGCAGGGCACGGGAGCGCAACGGAGCATGAGATGCTCCGATGCCAGGCTCAGGAGGGCTGCCGGGGTGAAAATAAGGGTATGTCCGGGTTCAGCTCTGAACCCGGACAACCCCTTTAAGAGATCCTGGAATGGACTAATTTGGGTAGTCCAGAGAGAAAAAAAAAAACAGCTAAGTTAGCATTGGCATATGAGTTTTCCTGTCCCCACCCCAACTCAGCACTCTATGTGAAAGCGTAAAGCGGGTCCTGAGCCAATATTCTCTCACTATACCATGCAGTCATCTCAAAACAGTTGTGCAGTGCTTATCATATATGAAGTGGCAGAACAGAGATAAAACTTTCCCACATATCAAAAAATAGCTGAACCCTTTTCTTCTCCTTTTGCATGGATGCCTCTACCCACTCCATCCTTATTATAAAGAGTAAAAAAAAAGCATTTCAGGATAAAGCCACATCTGTAGTATTGACTGAACATCATGGTTCACATATAAGAAAATTGGCCACATAGATTTCCTATGGATATATGTAATGAGATATTTAGTTAGGATATGATTTTATCCCAGAACCGGTGAATTGTCGGACAATCCTACATACAGTCATAGAGTTCCGCATCTGACATCTGGCATTTCCACCACCTAGAGATGTCATACGGTCCCATATCAAATCCCCTGGCCAGCGTGAGATAGGAAACTTGGCATATTCGTGGGTACATTTTCCTGAAAAGTGCAGATGGCAGACTGGTATGCGTGTGAGCCATAGCTTTTAATATTATAGAGGAAGAAAGATTGGAGAGATCTCACTGCCATTTAGTAATTGAGCACTTTGAGGAACAGTAATCCAAAGCTGGGTTTAAGAATTTAGAATTAATCAAAATTTGACTGCTGATATTTGTTCCATCTATCTGACCAACCCCTGAGATATGAGTTCCCATTAGCAGCGGAAAAACAAGAAATAACTTGATGGGAATATTGCTGTGCTTGTAAATATGAAATAAAGGTATTGTCAAAGTCTGGAATTTTTCCTTAAAGCCCAAGATTGTAAAAAAAATCTTTGATTTTTAATGAAAGTCAGTTGTGTTGAATAGTACACCTGAAGACAAAATAGTCTCCTGACTCTTATCTACAGCTTCCAAGTGATCAATAATAGTCCGTTAATAGATTCAGTAAAATGATAGCTGAAAAAAGGGTCCTTTGCCCCTTTTTTCATATGACTACTCTTATTGTGTTTGTGCATCTGTTTGTCCCTTTTTCTGTGTCGCCCTTCACATATCGCAGTAATTCGTACTGTTGTCCAGTTGTGGCTCACTGCCGAGGGTGATTGTGCAAGTAGGTAGGGAAAGTGAGTCGGGGCAGTTTAGGGCTGCACTATCCCTGTTTGCATGTGACAGTAGTCATTATCCTGACATTGGATTAGAGATCATCAAAAAAAAAAATCATCTGCCAAAGCGGAAACCTGAGCTCTCATCTCCTCATCTCAATTCTTGAAAAAACTGCAGTAGAGCTAAGATGATAAAGAAGGGATTCCAGAAATAAATTACAGTATTTTTTGGACTATAAGACACACCTAAGGTATAGAGGATATATTTTCATCAGACCCCCAAGCTCCAACAGACCTCTGTATCAGACCCTCTATCCTCCTCAGATCAGACCCCAAGCTCCATCAGATCAGACCTCCATTCCTTCTTAGACCTCAGGTCAGAACCCCATCAGACTTCAAATCAGACCCCCATTAAACTTCTGTATCAGATCCTAATTCTTCATTCGATCAGACCCCCAAGCTTCACCAGACCTCAAATCAGTATCCCATCAGACCTCTGTATCAGACCCCCAAGCTCCATCAAACAAAATAAATTTTTACGGCTCCAGACTGCACGCTCTTCCTGCACTCACCGCTCCTTGGTCTTCTTCTGGGACCTGTGCTGCACTGTGACCTGACATCTCACAGCATCAAGCTATGTACACTATATCTGACTATACCTGACATCTCACAGCAATGCTCACCTATGTACACTATGTCCTGATGCTGTACGCAGTCAGGACACAGTGTAGAGCAGGGCACAGAGGAAGACCAGGGGGCAGTGAGAACAGCCACCACTCTCCTCGCCTCTTGCACACTAATGACCACTTACATAATAGTCATCAGCATTCACACTAAAAGACGCATTGCCATTTTTCTCCCTGCTTGTAGGAGAAAAAAAGTGTGTCTTATAGTCCAAAAAATACAGTAAAAAGAAGAGAGGACAACGGACATCCATCCCTGGTTCCAGAAAATATATAAATGGGGAGTATTAGCGCTATTGACTGTTATAGTCGTGGAAGACTTGATATCAAAATGACAGTGGGTTATCATGGAAAATAGATAAGGAATCCAGACTCAACACCATTGATATCAGACTGTCAGGTTCCTATTTTATAACAGTCGCAGATGCAACCCACTTAATATTTTTAACGGAGAGAAAAGCTACTGTGAGTTCTGCCTTTGTAGGACTAACAATTTGGAGCAGAAAGGTTTGCAATCTAGTGGTCCAGATTTTTGCCAAAAGTTTGTAACCCTGATTTGTTAATGTTATCGGACAATACAATTATGGTAAATCAGGGGTTTTCCTGGGTTTAGGCAATACAAGCATTCTAGAATCGGTAAACCTGTTTAAATCGTGATAAATCCTAATAAATCTTATCATATAAAATTGTGGGTTGGAATTATTTCCGGCACTAAAGCTTTACTCTGTCGATATGCCGTCAGGTCCCAGAATTTAACCTTAATAAAGTTTACAAATTTCTAACTTCACCACTTATTTCATTATAGGGGCATCAATAAATAAATGATTATCATCTGTTAGTAGGGGCATAGAAAGGTAATTTAAAAAAATCCACTGGGTTGACCCTATAAAGACCATCATAATATATGTTAACAATTTTAGCCACCTCCTCTGTTTCGGTGTGAAATGCTTGTGTCTCAGGGTCTCGCAATCTAAATACTAGTTTGATAATTTTGGAAGGCTTGGTGAGGGACACCAATAGGCTACCCGTCCTGTTACCCCACCTATAGTATTTATTCTGTATAAGTATTTTGCACCAATGAGCTTGACTATGTAAAAAAGTAACACTTATTTTTAGAAAAATGTAAAAAAAATACTATATAAGCAGAAAGAACATGATGCAAATTACCTGACTCTCCTGTGGGGAAGTTGTGCAATTTACTACCGGTAATGGCAGATATGAAGTATTTTTTAACATTTTACATACTGTCCCCAGGTGGCAGCTTTTTGGTGAGAGAAGGATCAGGCATCTTTGATTTTAATATAAAAAAGCAAAGCACACCAAAAACACTTGTTTTAAGTATTGTCATTGGCATGGGAATTTACAAGATACATGTCTAATTAAATGGGCTGTCTCACTATAACAACCACTTTTGATATTCAGTGCTTTCTACTCTGGCTCATTGCAGATCATAGAGGGGACCCCCATCAATGATGACCATGTCCCCTAATAGGTTGACACCACCCTCAATCAGTAAGGTTCTCAACCTTATGGCACAAGATTGTTTATCATATGCACCATTGATTTAAAAGGGTTATCCAAGACCTATAATACCACTCCATATGTCCGGGCCCCTCACAGAGGTTGTACTTACCTTGCTCCCCGGCACCATGATGCTAGGGAGGCTCATCCCCATTGCGGCTTGCTATTGGCAACCCCCCCTGCCCCGGTGTCGGATGTTTTCATCCACACGATGGGGATATGCCGGCATCAGAAGCCAAACGGGTGCCAGGGAGCAGGGTAAGTACAACCTCTGTGAGTGGCCCAGGCATATGGGGGGCATTATAGGTCTTGGATAACCCAATGTTAAGCTGGCTATACACATTAGATTAAAGTTGGCTTAACCCGCTAATTTTGGTGGGACCAGTCGACCATCTAAGTATGGGGACTCATGTTGATGCATATACAATTCTAAGTGTACATGTCTTAAGCACTGCATGTAGTCTCCACATATACATTGTTGGACACTCGCAGTGTACTCTAAATTGCATCTCATGTGCCTATACCTGCTGGCAATATAGCATGGTGTATTAAGCATTGTGCTGATCTGACCCTTTTTGCACTTGCACTTTATGTAATGGTCTGCCGTGCACGCACCACCAGTCTGTTTGGGTTTTCACTATATTTTTATTTATTGTGTTATGTCAATCATGTGTATTTTGTTGGTTATAATAAAATCATGTATTTATATATTATATATGGTGAGGATCCATATATCCCTATAGGAGTTTGTAAGTATGAAGACTACCTAATCTCCCCCAATTACAAATATCGGGGAGAGAAGGATTGGGCAGTTTGAACCATGCCTCAGCCTTTTGTTCTTAGGAAAATAAGACACCACCAGAGATATACGAAAGTGTCTCACAGCGCCCCTCTCCTCATTCAGAACACATTCATGCCTGGCTGAGCAGAGAAAGATAACTGTGTGGCAAATTTAGTCACCTTTCACTTTTGTGCATTTTCGACAGTAGCTTGTAGGCAAAGCCAGGAGTTGATAAAAAAAAAACCCACAAGGGGTAAATTCATATTTTATCTGCTGGTTTCACTTTTGCTTTTGTCTTACAAATACTGATGCAAAATACTGTCCAAAATGGATGTGTGTGAAAACGGTTGGACATTATCAAGCGATGCTGCATCTACAGTATCTCAATAACTAATATGGATAACTTAAAGGTGTAATCTAGCTTTTTGGTTTCTTTTTAACAGTCTCTCAGTGGTCTTAAGGTCCCCATCCTGTATTCCTCTGGGTGGACAAGGTCACGTGTCCTGCTATAGCCAATGAGCAGCCCCAGCAGTGACATGTTTCCAAATAGCACGTCACTGCTGGGTCATGTGCTGCTTGGGAACATTTCACTACTGAGGCCAGTCATTGGCTGCAGTGGTGCAGGTGACAGGATAGGGATTGGAAGACGGCTGAAAAAGAGCCAGTGTCGGGAAGCCATACCAAGCCAGTGTCAAGGAACCAGAGCGACAAAGCCAATACAATACCATGCCAGGTCAGAACAAAGAAAATAACCCATGTCAGAGTAAATAACAGCATGTGAAAGGCATAGTCCAGGAACCAAAGCCAAAGTCAGAAATCCAGAAAAAGACTGCAGATTAGATCAGAGCTAGTGTGGATGAGACCAATCACAGGTGACTGTGGCCAGCAGTCACCCATTTAAATATACCGCCATTTACTAACATGGGACGCCAGTCCAATCAGCCTCCAGGCAGGCGTCCCATGTTAGTTAGGCGTCTAACTAGGCGTCCCACCTGACCCGGAAGTAACTACAGCGTGCCTGGGGCCTGGCATCCTTGCACACTATTATGCTGGTTGCCCAAGGGAGCGTGGGCAGGTATGTTTATTACAAAACTATTAGCTTAGCCAAATGGAAATATGCATAAATAAGATGTGTTGTAGTAGCATAGTTTATGTTACAATTTTATTGTGGCCCAATACTGATCCTTGACGCTTATAAGCGAGTTTATTTATTTCTTCATTTCTTATAATCATCCAAAAAAAACAACCATAATACGGTAGGTGGTAACCCAACACTATGCATCAGGTCTCATTAATGTCTGATTGTAGAAACGTTTTATGTCGAATGTATACAAAATATTATACTTAGTTTCCATGTGATTCTGTTTAACTGGCTGTGTGCCCCTAAACAAGCAGAACGCTGTAGAATAATGCTTGCAGTGCACGGTTGCCACATACGGTACTTAGGCCGCTATTGTCAGTCCAGGTACAATACTCCTGCATGCACCGCAGGATTAATGGGGATTTCATGGTGTTATGCACTGAGCGGCCACCACTGAGTGACTAATTATGAGCTTAGGTTAGCACTATCAGATATGAAAGCAAACACGAGACAAATGAATGTTTCCTATAAAGTGACAGATGAAATCACAAGGTGTATTACCTGGCTCATAGAAACGTACTGTACTACCTGTGTGGTGTGACTTTCTATTGTGCTTGGTACTGGCATGTATACAATGCATATATATCAGTAAAAACTAGTGGGTGAGCAGCGCTAAAGATTTGAAGCCAATATACTTGATAACGCTACTGTAAGCTGTTGCTTTTTTTTTTTTTTTTTTTTTTTTTTTTTTTTTTTTTTAGTACAGAGCAGTTTCCAGGTTCCTCCATGCACATACAGTAGTTAAAGGTATTCCGGCAAAATCAAAAATGTTTGCAGCCGGATCCTATTCTGAAAAAAATTAAACCAGCTTATATTAATCTCCCAGATCCCCTGCTGTTCTAATGGTGCTGTGCTTTTGTCCAATCAATGGCCACAGGGATGATCTCTCTTTTATTGCTGTAATACCCTTTTAAAATGTATTCTCATCAAAAGGCGATCATACAGCTGCATACAGATTGGCCCCCTAGTGGTGGCAAAAGGCAGGCAAGATTTGTACAAGTATGTGTGTGGGGGAACTTGGTAATTGTGCTCTGTAAATAAGAAATAAAACAATAGCCTTATCGTATAATAAGCAAAACGTACCAAATCATTTACACCAGGGGTGCACAACGTTTCCTGGTTGGGGGCCACATTGCCAGACTGAACCAATGACGAGGGCCGAAATTAAAATTTAAAGATGTATTAACAACTGAAATATTGCACTTATGGCATATTGAACACACATTATATACCATTAATGTCTAGTTACACTTCCAAGACTCCCATCTAATGGGAGAAATACATGAAAAATACATGTGAGCAGCCACAAGACATAGGCATACATGTCTGTTACCAGATGGTTGGGGGCGGCACAGAATGGTATCAAGGGCCGCATGTGGCCCCCGGGCCGCAGGTTCTGCACCCCTGATTTACACCGATGATATCTTTAGTAGAAGAGAGCAGAAAAAAAATTATTGATCCTTGCCTTTGACTCACACAAGTGGACCATTAAGTACCATTAAACACATTAAAGAGGACCTTTCACCAGAATAAAACTTCTAAAGTAACTATACGGGCATGTAGAGCGGCGCCCAGGGACCCCCCTGCACTTACTGTTATACCTGGGCGCCGCTCCGTTCTCCCGTTATTGCCTCCGGTATCTTCACAGTTAGGCTCCACCCAGGGGAACCTGCCGTCGGCTCATTCTCCCATGCTGTAGCGCTGGCCAATCACAGCGCTCAGCTCATAGCCTGAGAGAGAAAAAAGCCTCTCAGGCTATGAGCTGAGCGCTGTGATTGGCCAGCGCTACAGCATGAGAGAATGAGACGCCGGCAGGTTCCCCTGGGTGGAGCCTAACTGTGAAGATACCGGAGGCAATAACGGGAGAACGGGAGAACAGATGATACCATTCTGTGCCGCCCCCAACCATCTGGTAACAGACATGTATGCCTATGTCTTGTGGCTGCTCACATGTATTTTTCATGTATTTCTCCCATTAGATGGGAGTCTTGGAAGTGTAACTAGACATTAATGGTATATAATGTGTGTTCAATATGCCATAAGTGCAATATTTCAGTTGTTAATACATCTTTAAATTTTAATTTAATATACCATTAATGTCTAGTTACACTTCCAAGACTCCCATCTAATGGGAGAAATACATGAAAAATACATGTGAGCAGCCACAAGACATAGGCATACATGTCTGTTACCAGATGGTTGGGGGCGGCACAGAATGGTATCATCTGTTCTCCCGTTCTCCCGTTATTGCCTCCGGTATCTTCACAGTTAGGCTCCACCCAGGGGAACCTGCCGGCGTCTCATTCTCTCATGCTGTAGCGCTGGCCAATCACAGCGCTCAGCTCATAGCCTGAGAGGCTTTTTTCTCTCTCAGGCTATGAGCTGAGCGCTGTGATTGGCCAGTTATTCTGGTGAAAGGTCCTCTTTAAATACATACAAAAGCCACACATTGCATTGCATAGCTTAGTACATGAAACAGTCCCTTTTGCACTGTACTGTATTGCTTTTAACAAATTCAATTCCAGGACTTTGGGGAGTGGACGTATCTTAGACTTGATGAGAGCTTCTCCATATGCAAGTCTATTTTGTGAAGACAGAGTTGGAGGATTTTCGTCCACGAAGGCACCATAATTCCATTAGAGTGCACAGCGTATGTTCACTATTTATTTACTATGTATAGTCAAATTTTAGTTTGGGAAGGGGGGCCACTTTAACGTGGTCCCAAACTGACCTTCGCTTTAAAGGGGTTGGCCCATCATAGACAATGGGGGAATATCGCTAGGTTATGCCCCGTTGTCTGATAGTTGCGGGTCCCACCTGGGGGATCTGCAACTACTCCAAGAACGGAGCGGGGAGAGCGGTGGCTGGAGGACCCCGGGTTTCCCAGGTTCCGGCCACCGCCAAGCACTCTCCCTATACAAGTGAATGGGAGCACACCGCGCTTGCGTGGCCATCGCTCCCATTCATTTCTGTTGGACCGACGGAAATAGCCGATAATGGGCCAAACCCTTTAAGTTGTTTTGAATTTAGGTAGTGTTCTAAGCAGCGGCACACTGTTCTGCGCCATTTAGAATTAGAGGTTGTCTGAATTAAATAAAAACACAGGCATCCCCTGAAAATGGCCTAAAGTAACAACAGAATTGATACTCACCATTTTTCTCCTCTGCTTCTTCCTGTGCTGCTTTCCGGTCCTCCCTGCTGCTGTTTGTCTTCCTGGCTGCAGCAGTGATGTTTTGTGCACACAGGCCAGTGCTGCAGCCAATCACTGGTCTCAGCAGAGACATCCCATATAGGAGGCCAGTGATTAGTTGTACAGTGACGTGTGCACGTGAAATGTCACTGCTGCAGCCAGGAAGATGACATCAGTGGCAGAGAGGACCGGAGCTCAGTGCTGGAAGAAACAGGGGGGAAAGGTGGAGTAGAAATTCTTTTGTTATTTTAGAACATTTACAAGGGCTGACCAGTTTTTTATTTGACTCGAACAAACCCTTTGACTAGGTCCATGCCAACCACCAGGATACTACATTTAGTTTGGGCATATAATTTGCATTTGAGGAGAATTTACCACTTTCATTTCTTTTCAGGCCCTTGAAATTATCCAGAGTCCGTAGCCACATTTGGCTATGAGTAGAGTTGAGCGAACACCTGGATGTTCGGGTTCGAGAAGTTCGGCCGAACATCCCGGAAATGTTCGGGTTCGGGATCCGAACCCGATCCGAACTTCGTCCCGAACCCGAACCCCATTGAAGTCAATGGGGACCCGAACTTTTCGGCACTAAAAAGGCTGTAAAACAGCCCAGGAAAGAGCTAGAGGGCTGCAAAAGGCAGCAACATGTAGGTAAATCCCCTGCAAACAAATGTGGATAGGGAAATGAATTAAAATAAAAATTAAATAAATAAAAATTAACCAAAATCAATTGGAGAGAGGTTCCATAGCAGAGAATCTGGCTTCCCGTCACCCACCACTGGAACAGTCCATTCTCAGATATTTAGGCCCCGGCACCCAGGCAGAGGAGAGAGGTCCCGTAACAGAGAATCTGTCTTCATGTCAGCAGAGAATTAGTCTGCATGTCATAGCAGAGAATGAGGCTTCACGTCAGCCACCACTGCAACAGTCCATTGGCATATATTTAGGCCCAGCACACACACAGGCAGAGGAGAGAGGTCCCGTAACAGACAATCTGGCTTCATGTCAGCAGAGAATCAGTCTGCATGTCATAGCAGAGAATGAGGCTTCACGTCAGCCACCACTGCAACAGTCCATTGGCATATATTTAGGCCCAGCACACACACAGGCAGAGGAGAGAGGTCCCGTAACAGAGAATCTGGCTTCATGTCAGCAGAGAATCAGTCTGCATGTCATAGCAGAGAATGAGGCTTCACGTCACCCACCACTGCAACAGTCCATTGGCATATATTTAGGCCTAGCACACAGGCAGAGCAGAGAGGTCCCGTAACAGACAATCTGGCTTCATGTCAGCAGAGAATCAGTCTGCATGTCATAGCAGAGAATGAGGCTTCACGTCAGCCACCACTGCAACAGTCCATTGGCATATATTTAGGCCTAGCACACAGGCAGAGCAGAGAGGTCCCGTAACAGACAATCTGGCTTCATGTCAGCAGAGAATCAGTCTGCATGTCATAGCAGAGAATCAGGCTTCACGTCAGCCACCACTGCAACAGTCCATTGTCATAAATTTAGGCCCAGCACCCAGGCAGAGGAGAGAGGTCCCGTAACAGACAATCTGGCTTCATGTCAGCAGAGAATTAGTCTGCATGTCATAGCAGAGAATCAGGCTTCATGTCAGCCACCACTGCAACAGTCCATTGGCATATATTTAGGCCCAGCACCCAGGCAGAGGAGGGAGGTCCCGTAACAGAGAATCTGTCTTCATGTCAGCAGAGAATCAGTCTGCATGTCATAGCAGAGAATGAGGCTTCACGTCACCCACCACTGCAACAGTCCATTGGCATATATTTAGGCCTAGCACACAGGCAGAGCAGAGAGGTCCCGTAACAGACAATCTGGCTTCATGTCAGCAGAGAATCAGTCTGCATGTCATAGCAGAGAATCAGGCTTCACGTCAGCCACCACTGCAACAGTCCATTGGCATATATTTAGGCCTAGCACACAGGCAGAGCAGAGAGGTCCCGTAACAGACAATCTGGCTTCATGTCAGCAGAGAATCAGTCTGCATGTCATAGCAGAGAATCAGGCTTCACGTCAGCCACCACTGCAACAGTACATTGTCATAAATTTAGGCCCAGCACCCAGGCAGAGGAGAGAGGTCCCGTAACAGACAATCTGGCTTCATGTCAGCAGAGAATTAGTCTGCATGTCATAGCAGAGAATCAGGCTTCATGTCAGCCACCACTGCAACAGTCCATTGGCATATATTTAGGCCCAGCACCCAGGCAGAGGAGGGAGGTCCCGTAACAGAGAATCTGTCTTCATGTCAGCAGAGAATCAGTCTGCATGTCATAGCAGAGAATGAGGCTTCACGTCACCCACCACTGCAACAGTCCATTGGCATATATTTAGGCCTAGCACACAGGCAGAGCAGAGAGGTCCCGTAACAGACTATCTGGCTTCATGTCAGCAGAGAATCAGTCTGCATGTCATAGCAGAGAATCAGGCTTCACGTCAGCCACCACTGCAACAGTCCATTGTCATAAATTTAGGCCCAGCACCCAGGCAGAGGAGAGAGGTCCCGTAACAGACAATCTGGCTTCATGTCAGCAGAGAATTAGTCTGCATGTCATAGCAGAGAATCAGGCTTCATGTCAGCCACCACTGCAACAGTCCATTGGCATATATTTAGGCCCAGCACCCAGGCAGAGGAGGGAGGTCCCGTAACAGAGAATCTGTCTTCATGTCAGCAGAGAATCAGTCTGCATGTCATAGCAGAGAATGAGGCTTCACGTCACCCACCACTGCAACAGTCCATTGGCATATATTTAGGCCTAGCACACAGGCAGAGCAGAGAGGTCCCGTAACAGACAATCTGGCTTCATGTCAGCAGAGAATCAGTCTGCATGTCATAGCAGAGAATCAGGCTTCACGTCAGCCACCACTGCAACAGTCCATTGGCATATATTTAGGCCTAGCACACAGGCAGAGCAGAGAGGTCCCGTAACAGACAATCTGGCTTCATGTCAGCAGAGAATCAGTCTGCATGTCATAGCAGAGAATCAGGCTTCACGTCAGCCACCACTGCAACAGTCCATTGTCATAAATTTAGGCCCAGCACCCAGGCAGAGGAGAGAGGTCCCGTAACAGACAATCTGGCTTCATGTCAGCAGAGAATTAGTCTGCATGTCATAGCAGAGAATCAGGCTTCATGTCAGCCACCACTGCAACAGTCCATTGGCATATATTTAGGCCCAGCACCCAGGCAGAGGAGGGAGGTCCCGTAACAGAGAATCTGTCTTCATGTCAGCAGAGAATCAGTCTGCATGTCATAGCAGAGAATGAGGCTTCACGTCAGCCACCACTGCAACAGTCCATTGGCATATATTTAGGCCTAGCACACAGGCAGAGGAGAGGTTCATTCAACTTTGGGTAGCCTCGCAATATAATGGTAAAATGAAAATAAAAATAGGATTGAATGAGGAAGTGCCCTGGAGTCCAATAATATATGGTTATGGGGAGGTAGTTAATGTCTAATCTGGACAAGGGACGGACAGGTCCTGTGGGATCCATGCCTGGTTCATTTTTATGAACGTCAGCTTGTCCACATTGGCTGTAGACAGGCGGCTGCGTTTGTCTGTAATGACGCCCCCTGCCGTGCTGAATACACGTTCAGACAAAACGCTGGCTGCCGGGCAGGCCAGCACCTCCAAGGCATAAAAGGCTAGCTCTGGCCACGTGGACAATTTAGAGACCCAGAAGTTGAATGGGGCCGAACCATCAGTCAGTACGTGGAGGGGTGTGCACACGTACTGTTCCACCATGTTAGTGAAATGTTGCCTCCTGCTAACACGTTGCGTATCAGGTGGTGGTGCAGTTAGCTGTGGCGTGTTGACAAAAGTTTTCCACATCTCTGCCATGCTAACCCTGCCCTCAGAGGAGCTGGCCGTGACACAGCTGCCTTGGCGACCTCTTGCTCCTCCTCTGCCTTGGCCTTGGGCTTCCACTTGTTCCCCTGTGACATTTGGGAATGCTCTCAGTAGCGCGTCTACCAACGTGCGCTTGTACTCGCGCATCTTCCTATCACGCTCCAGTGCAGGAAGTAAGGTGGGCACATTGTCTTTGTAGCGTGGATCCAGCAGGGTGGCAACCCAGTAGTCCGCACAGGTTAAAATGTGGGCAACTCTGCTGTCGTTGCGCAGGCACTGCAGCATGTAGTCGCTCATGTGTGCCAGGCTGCCCAGGGGTAAGGACAAGCTGTCCTCTGTGGGAGGCGTATCGTCATCGTCCTGCCTTTCCCCCCAGCCACGCACCAGTGATGGACCCGAGCTGCGTTGGGTGCCACCCCGCTGTGACCATGCTTCATCCTCATCCTCCTCCACCTCCTCCTCATCCTCGTCCTCCTCGTCCTCCAGTAGTGGGCCCTGGCTGGCCACATTTGTACCTGGCCTCTGCTGTTGCCAAAAACCTCCCTCTGAGTCACTTCGAAGAGACTGGCCTGAAAGTGCTAAAAATGACCCCTCTTCCTCCTCCTCCTCCTCCTCCTCCTGGGCCACCTCCTCTTCCATCATCGCCCTAAGTGTTTTCTCAAGGAGACATAGAAGTGGTATTGTAACGCTGATAACGGTGTCATCGCCACTGGCCATGTTGGTGGAGTACTCGAAACAGCGCAACAGGGCACACAGGTCTCGCATGGAGGCCCAGTCATTGGTGGTGAAGTGGTGCTGTTCTGTAGTGCGACTGACCCGTGCGTGCTGCAGCTGAAACTCCACTATGGCCTGCTGCTGCTCGCACAGTCTGTCCAGCATGTGCAAGGTGGAGTTCCACCTGGTGGGCACGTCGCATATGAGGCGGTGAGCGGGAAGGCCGAAGTTACGCTGTAGCGCAGACAGGCGAGCAGCAGCAGGATGTGAACGCCGGAAGCGCGAACAGACGGCCCGCACTTTATGCAGCAGCTCTGACATGTCGGGGTAGTTGTGAATGAACTTCTGCACCACCAAATTCAGCACATGCGCCAAGCAAGGGATGTGCGTCAAATTGGCTAGTCCCAGAGCTGCAACGAGATTTCGCCCATTATCACACACCACCAGGCCGGGCTTGAGGCTCACCGGCAGCAACCACTCGTCGGTCTGTTGTTCTATACCCCGCCACAACTCCTGTGCGGTGTGGGGCCTGTCCCCCAAACATATGAGTTTCAGAATGGCCTGCTGACGTTTACCCCGGGCTGTGCTGAAGTTGGTGGTGAAGGTGTGTGGCTGACTGGATGAGCAGGTGGAAGAAGAGGAGGAGGAAGCCGAGAAGGAGGAGGTGGCAACAGGAGGCAAAGAATGTTGCCCTGCGATCCTTGGCGGCGGAAGGACGTGCGCCAAACAGCTCTCCGCCTGGGGCCCAGCTGCCACTACATTTACCCAGTGTGCAGTTAGGGAGATATAGCGTCCCTGGCCGTGCTTACTGGTCCACGTATCTGTGGTTAGGTGGACCTTGCCACAGATGGCGTTGCGCAGTGCACACTTGATTTTATCGGATACTTGGTTGTGCAGGGAAGGCACGGCTCTCTTGGAGAAGTAGTGCCGGCTGGGAACAACATACTGTGGGACAGCAAGCGACATGAGCTGTTTGAAGCTGTCTGTGTCCACCAGCCTAAATGACAGCATTTCATAGGCCAGTAGTTTAGAAATGCTGGCATTCAGGGCCAGGGATCGAGGGTGGCTAGGTGGGAATTTACGCTTTCTATCAAATGTTTGTGAGATGGAGAGCTGAACGCTGGCGTGTGACATGGTTGAGACGCTTGGTGACGGAGGTGGTGGTGGTGGTGTTGGTGGTACATCCCCTGTTTGCTGGGCGGCAGGTGCCAACGTTCCTCCAGAGGCGGAGGAAGAGGCCGAGGCGGCAGCAGCAGAATAGGCCGAGGCGGCAGCAGCAGAAGAGGTAGCAGGGGGAGCCTGAGTGACTTCCTTGGTTTTAAGGTGTTTACTCCACTGCAGTTCATGCTTTGCATGCAGGTGCCTGGTCATGCAGGTTGTGCTCAGGTTCAGAACGTTAATGCCTCGCTTCAGGCTCTGATGGCACAGCGTGCAAACCACTCGGGTCTTGTCGTCAGCACATTGTTTGAAGAAGTGCCATGCCAGGGAACTCCTTGAAGCTGCCTTTGGGGTGCTCGGTCCCAGATGGCGGCGGTCAGTAGCAGGCGGAGTCTCTTGGCGGCGGGTGTTCTGCTTTTGCCCACTGCTCCCTCTTTTGCTACGCTGTTGGCTCGGTCTCACCACTGCCTCTTCCTCCGAACTGTGAAAGTCAGTGGCACGACCTTCATTCCATGTGGGGTCTAGGACCTCATCGTCCCCTGCATCGTCTTCCACCCAGTCTTGATCCCTGACCTCCTGTTCAGTCTGCACACTGCAGAAAGACGCAGCAGTTGGCACCTGTGTTTCGTCATCATCAGAGACATGCTGAGGTGGTATTCCCATGTCCTCATCATCAGGAAACATAAGTGGTTGTGCGTCAGTGCATTCTATGTCTTTCACCGCTGGGGAAGGGCTAGGTGGATGCCCTTGGGAAACCCTGCCAGCGGAGTCTTCAAACAGCATAAGAGACTGCTGCATAACTTGAGGCTGAGACAGTTTCCCTGGTATGCATGGGGGTGATGTGACAGACTGATGGGGTTGGTTTTCAGGCGCCATCTGTGCGCTTTCTGCAGAAGACTGGGTGGGAGATAATGTGAACGTGCTGGATCCACTGTCGGCCACCCAATTGACTAATGCCTGTACCTGCTCAGGCCTTACCATCCTTAGAACGGCATTGGGCCCCACCATATATCGCTGTAAATTCTGGCGGCTACTGGGACCTGAGGTAGTTGGTACACTAGGACGTGTGGATGTGGCAGAACGGCCACGTCCTCTCCCAGCACCAGAGGGTCCACTAACACCACCACGACCATGTCCACGTCCGCGTCCCTTACTAGATGTTTTTCTCATTGTTATGGTTCACCACAACAACAAATATATTATTTGGCCCAATGTATTGTATTCAAATTCAGCGGGATATAAATTTGAGGCCTAGTATTTAGGCGCTGGGTGACCGGTATGGATTTAGTGACAGAATTAGACTTGGAAATGCACAGAAGCGTGTGTGTGAAGTTATTCTGAATGACCCTATGTGCACCTTCAATATGATCTACCCTTTTAGGGATAGATTTCAAATAGCTCTGATATAGCAGAAACGACTAAATTATGAAATTGCTAAATTGGGAATTGTATTTCAACCCAGAACAAAAAATGTGCTTTGACGGACACTAAATAACTTTCCCAGCCACAACAGGACAGCGGTAACGAGAGATTTAGCGGGATATAAATTTGAGGCCTAGTATTTAGGCGCTGGGTGACAGGTATGGGTTTAGTGACAGAATTAGATTTGGAAATGCACAGTAGCGGGTGTGTGAAGTTATTCTGAATGACCCTATGTGCACCTTGAATATTATATACCCTTTTAGGGATAGATTTCAAATAGCTCTGATATAGCAGAAACCACTAAATTATGAAATTGCTAAATTGGGAATTGTATTTCAACCCAGAACAAGAAATGTGCTTGAACGGACACTAAATAACTCGCCCAGCTACAGCACTAGGGACAGATTTAGCGGGATATAAATTTGAGGCCTAGTATTTAGGCGCTGGGTGACAGGTATGGGTTTAGTGACAGAATTAGATTTGGAAATGCACAGTAGCGGGTGTGTGAAGTTATTCTGAATGACCCTATGTGCACCTTGAATATTATATACCCTTTTAGGGATAGATTTCAAATAGCTCTGATATAGCAGAAACCACTAAATTATGAAATTGCTAAATTGGGAATTGTATTTCAACCCAGAACAAGAAATGTGCTTGAACGGACACTAAATAACTCGCCCAGCTACAGCACTAGGGACAGATTTAGCGGGATATAAATTTGAGGCCTAGTATTTAGGCGCTGGGTGACAGGTATGGGTTTAGTGCCAGAATTAGACTTGGAAATACACAGTAGCGGGTGTGTGTGAAGTTATTCTGAATGACCCAATGTGCACCTTGAATATTATATACCCTTTTAGGGATAGATTTCAAATAGCTCTGATATAGCAGAAACCACTAAATTATGAAATTGCTAAATTGGGAATTGTATTTCAACCCAGAACAAGAAATGTGCTTGAACGGACACTAAATAACTCGCCCAGCTACAGCACTAAGGACAGATTTAGCGGGATATAAATTTGAGGCCTAGTATTTAGGCGCTGGGTGACCGGTATGGATTTAGTGACAGAATTAGACTGGGATATGGCCAAAAAATAAACAGACTATTGCTGGTTAAATGCACTTGGTGTGACAGCTTCACCCTGATGTAGGCTTTAGCCAAAAAACAACCACACCATTGAGGGTTAAATGCACTTGGTGACAGGCGCAGCTTGCCCCTGATTTAGTATATGGCCAAAAAATGAACAGACTATTGCTGGTTAAATGCACTTGGTGTGACAGCTTCACCCTGATGTAGGCTTTAGCCAAAAAACAACCACACCATTGAGGGTTAAATGCACTTGGTGACAGGCGCAGCTTGCCCCTGATTTAGTATATGGCCAAAAAATGAACAGACTATTGGTGGTTAAATGCACTTGGTGTGACAGCTTCACCCTGATGTAGGCTTTAGCCAAAAAACAACCACACCATTGAGGGTTAAATGCACTTGGTCGCAGCTTGTGCTGGCGCACCACAAGACACAAAATGGCCGCCGATCACCCCAGAAAAATGTGACTGACAAACGGTCAGGGCAGCCTAAAAACAGTGAGCAATTGAGGATCAGCAGCTCAATGATCCACAGCTGCAGATCGATCAGTTAATCAAGTCCTTTGGAGGAGTTAATCTGCCTAATCTCGCCCTACTGTCGCAGCCGCAACCTCTCCCTACGCTAATCAGAGCAGAGTGACGGGCGGCGCTATGTGACTCCAGCTTAAATAGAGGCTGGGTCACATGGTGCTCTGGCCAATCACAGCCATGCCAATAGTAGGCATGGCTGTGATGGCCTCTTGGGGCAAGTAGTATGACGCTTGTTGATTGGCTGCTTTGCAGCCTTTCAAAAAGCGCCAAGAAAGCGTCACAAAAGCGCGAAGAAAGCGACGAACACCGAACCCGAACCCGGACTTTTACGAAAATGTCCGGGTTCGGGTCCGTGTCACGGACACCCCAAAATTCGGTACGAACCCGAACTATACAGTTCGAGTTCGCTCATCCCTAGCTATGAGCCCTCAGTTCTAAATCTGAGTCCATGACTGTTCTGTTATCCTGTTTTTTCCTAAAAATTTCTGTAAGTATGTTGCAATAACCAATATGGCTTCCATGTTTAAAAGACTGTAATGGGGGCTGAATATGCAAAAGGCTGTATTGCAGCCAGTGATACATGTAAAATGTAGCAAGTTGCTGCCAGTGTAATGTCTACGCCAGGCATGCTCAACCTTGTAAAACTACAACTCCCACAATGCCCTGCTGTAGGCTGTTTGGGCATGCTGGGAGTTGTAGTTTTGCAACACCTGGAGGGCCGCAGGTTGAGCATGCCTGTTCTACGCAGAGCTTCATCCTGCCGAGCACCAGCTGCTGCCCTATATGTAAATATTCAACTGCAAGGCGGATTTATATATAGGGATCTACACAACTTACATACAGTCATTTTCAATTAGCAGAAAGTGATGACTCTGCTTTACCGAGGCTCTACATTTTTTCAAGCCGATATGCGAATTTTCATGGCAATGCTCAAAATATATTAACTAAGTGATTTCTATACATTTTCATTAGGAAGAATCCTCATGCATTATCATCTCATTCCACCTTGTTTTCTGCTGAGCAGTAGGTCCTCAGTGCCAATTTATTTTTAAGCCATTCTGCTTAAGGAAAGTGCACAGCAGTGCTGAAAATAATACCATCAGCTGAGCTTACGACTTATTATTTCATTTCCACATGGCACTGACTGACAATGATTTTACAGTAAAGGTAAGAAATATAGGCACTTAGGTTATAGGACGTTCAGTAGAAGAGAGAGACTGTGATTTTCTGCAAAAAAGTCTCCATTTAATCAGGTGTTCCGGTTATAGGAAGTTATCAACTAGGCACAGGATAGGGGATAAATATTAGATTGGTTGGAGATCTACCGCTGGGATGCCCACGATCACGAGAATGGGGGCCTTGTGGAGCCCCCTGAAAAGAACGGAGCCTCCGGTGTCTGCAGCTGCTATTTATTAATTTCAATGGGAGTTCGGGATATAGTTGAGGGCTGTACTCGACCTGTGGATAGGGAATAACTTCACATAACCGGAATACCCCTTTAACAGACAATTTGAGATTAATCATTAGTAATATAATTATATTGCTGTTATTATTAATTTAAGCTAAAGTGGACCTCTGCAGTAGTTCTTCAATTTTCACGTATTATTAGGTGAGTGACGTATTCTTACTCATAACTGAAAATTCTTCATTTCAGTGAAGGAGCAACCTTTAATGCCAGATTTACAAAACATTAGCCAAAATAAGGGACGCATAAAAGAGAAGTATAAGCGCAGAGTATAGGCTGGAGGCTATATGACAGCGTGCAGAGTTCCCTATGCAACTAAGCTACTAAGACACGAACTGCCCAGAAACAGAAAATAATCTGGATTTTTAATGCCATACCATTTAATTTATTGCATGTTCCTAACAATATTTTTCTAGTGAATGCTCCATACAGGTGTGCTTGCTGTAAATCTGTGCATTATAGAAAGCATAAAGATAAAAATAATCCCCTATCACTGAACAGCTGTCAAATGCAACAATTGAGGTGATAACACCTCTCCCAATCGTAATGAATAGAGGAGGCGCGCAGATGCAATGACTTGAGCGTGCATATAAGCCGCATCTGCAGCTGATGAAAATTTGTCTCATTAGTACTTTAGAACGCAGTAAATATATAGACATAAGCACAGAGCAAGAATATTGTCTATTGAAATTGTGCATACAGGGCAGCCAATTTGTTATCTGCTTGACAGGCCAAGTTAATAGTTACTGTGGAAAATATGTACTGGGTGACTTCATAACGGCATGTAAATTTAGAATCCAAAAAGAGGAAATTATGAGGTAGGGTCAAAGAGGCAAATGGAAAGATGTGCTGAATAAATTGTACTGCAGTGGACTGATTTATTTCCAAAAAAGAGAACAGATATTTAAATACCAGCAACAACAATAAAGACGGATGGCAGAGCTGCAGCGGGCAGAGTATTAGCTCTAATGTACAGCTAACACTTTGCTTGAAATGGCCGACATCGGTGCTTAACCCTGTTTAACCCCTTCCATGCCGTGGTCCTTAGGGACCGCGGTATGGACGGGCAAACCATCGGGCCGCTGCTCTGCCCTGGCTTGAAGGGTTAATCCCCCCTGCACACAACACCCACGCCACCCCCCTTTCAAGATGCCAAGATGGTAGAGCGCGCAGCACCCTCCCCCCACCCTTTCAGTATGGCAGAGCAGCAGCGGGCAGAATGTTAGCTGTAATGTCCAGCTAACACTCTGCTTGAAACGGCCAACATCGGTGCTGACACCGATGTCAGCCATTTAACCCCTTCCATGCAGTGGTCCTTACGGACTGCTGTATGGAGGGGCTAACCATTGGGCTGCTGCCGTAAAAGCCTCCCAAGAGCTCTTCTCCATCACAATCTGACTTAGACAAATACGTGATGAAGAAAACACAAGTACACATGGGGGCACCAGCTTTAACACCCAAAGGGTCAGCACAACGCCAGACACTTACGCAAAGTGAGAGAGATAGTGAGGAAGAGGACCATACAGAAATCTCCTCTGACCTTCCTCTATCTAGATAATTGTGAACGTGGAATTGTCAGAAATCAAAAGGGAGATGAAACAAAATGGCCAGATAGTGGAAGCTCTTGAGTCTACGCAGTCTGCTTTAACGGGCTATACAAAACAGACTACTGATACACTTGCTATATACCAACAGCATATTAACTACCTATATGATAACATCGAAGACCAGGACAATAGAGACAGATGAAATAACATCCGCCTAATAGGAGTCCCAGAATCTGTAGCACCGGACGCGATACCTAAAGCTGTGTCTGAAATCTGTCAAACGTTATTAGGTGAGGACTATTCCGACCCTATTATTATTGAAAAAACTCACTGTGCCTTACGCCCCAAACCCAAACCAAATGATCCACCAAGATATATAATTTGTAAACTCCACAATTTTCGCACAGAACCTACAATAGAATATGAAGGCTCACCTATTCTCTTATTTCAAGATCTTGCCCCTGCTACCCTAAACAAGAGACTTATTCTTAAACCTTTGACAGACTATCTGAGATATAAGTGCATTGCCTTCTGTTGGCTATTTCAATTTCGGATGCTGATAACATGAAAAGAAAATAAATATGTCATTAGATCTCCAAAAAATATCTCCAGATATCTTCGCTACCTTGGAGATAGAAGATGTGGACATTCCAGACAGCTCAGCTACTAATGACGTTTGCATTCCACCTGAAATCGCCCCATCAACACCCTGGGAGACAGTTGTATCAGGTAAGGTGCAAAGAATCAAGAAAAAACAGGGAAGACTGACTCCACAACGTATCATCACAGAAGAAGATTGAGGTGTCCAGTCTTTGATAGGCTTTTTGCAGCCATGGCATTAGTGGGCCTCCCATGATGTCATTGCTGCATCATTCACTTTGTGACAAACTTGGAGACGGCTGTGTCTTACCCTGCTGCCCCTAGATCTTATACTATCATCCGGTCTTTACCTGGCCCCAGCTGGTGGCACAGGGGTCTCTTAGTATTAGCTTATAATTTAGTTATTGCTATTCTTTTCTGATTCTCAGTAGTCTGGTAAAGCAAAACAGTCTTATTGTTATATGTTACGTTTATATATACCATCCCTTCCCAGTATATGATGTTCATGAAGCCACCTGAATTTTCAGTATATGGACAACTTCTGGCTTTGATCGGAAGTTCAGACCTATTCTGGTCTTATATAGGGTCGACGAAATCCCCTATGGTTCTTTTATTAAAATAGAGGATTGTTTTCACTAATGTTTCTTTCTGTTTTTATTTCATGTGTTATAGATCTTCCCCTTCCCCTCTTTCCCTCCCTCGTTTCCTTTGGTGCAAGCACCTAGGTAATCTTCCACCAGAATGCCCACCAAACCAGATTTATTCAGCGACGGGTATGTACATAGCCAACCCTACACTCCTAACATCATCCCATGGTTGACCTCAGGATAGTAACATATAACATGACAGGCTTTAAGTCCACTGCAAAGAGGAGCCAAATCCTACAACACTTTTACAAGGAAAGAGTCCAAGTCATATTTGCCCAAGAAACACACTTCAAACATAATAAGATCCCTATTCTTTTGCGTTCTTGCTATAACCTCTGGTTTCATAGCTCCTCGTCTCACGCCAACAGGTTGGGTGTGAGTGTAGGAATCCATAAACATACCGATTTTTCCCTGATTGACCAGAAATCAGATATAGCAGGACGATTACTTTTTGTCAAAGGGAAAATAAATACACAAATATACACATTTGTTAATCTTTATGCTCCTAATGTGGCGCAGAGACAATGGATTGAAGACATTTGGTAGCAGATCGAGGAGTTGAGAGAAGGCCTTGTGGTTGTAGATGGCGATTTCAATGTCTCCCTTAATCCTCGATTAGATGCTTCATCAGGAAGGTCTGCTGTTCCCAAGAAGACGCTGAATAATATGAAAAAGCTGATCCACAAAAGTACACTTATAGATGTATGGAGAACACTACACCCTAGCACGAAAGATTACTCACATTTCTCATCCCCACATAATACTTATCACAGACTAGACTATGTCCTATTTCCTGCTACTTAAGTACATTTACTGTATGTATAGAGGCCCAGATTGGCTCACAGTTCCATTCTGACCATTTCCCGGTCTACTTTACATCTAGAATTCCAGACTCTATTCCCAAGACGTACAATTGGCATCTGAATGAGACAATTTTAGACAAACCTAGTAAAAAACAAAAAATTGAGAGCAAATTAAAAGAATTCTTCTCCATCAATACATATGATGACATCTCTCCCCACATAGTCTTAGAAGCACATAAATCGGTTATAAGAGGAGAGTTCATAGTTCATCTCTATAGCTTCTCACTTAAACAAGGAAAGACGCGTGGTAATAGCAATGTTACATGACAAGATTTCCATATTAGAGTGTGCTCACAAACATAGGCGGAATAAACATCGTCTTGTGGAATTATCTGAAGTTAGGGAAGAACTCAAGAAGGTCTTAAATGCCCAGTCCGCTAAACTGTATTTATCTATAAAACAGAAGTTCTTTGCACATGGGAACAAATCTACAAAATTCATGCTAGCAATCTTGAGACAATGTAAGCATAAAGTAAGAATTCACGCCATCCAACAAGAAGACAAATCATTACTAAGAGATGACACTAGCATAGCAGCGGCCTTCCAGCGCTTTTATTCCAAACTCTTTAATATAAACGCAGCAGACTCAGTGGACATTTAGATCAAGAAACTAGAATTAGCAAAAGTCTTTTTAAAGAAATTGCACCTCCCGTCTATAACCATGGAACAAGCTCTAAGCTTATGCGAACCCATCACTTTAAGCGAATTATCCAAAAATCTGAAACAAATAGCTAAAGGGAAATCCCCAGGTCCGGATGGTCTTCCAACATTATATTACAATACCTTCAAATACACCCTCATGCCTTCAGGCTTTTAATGCAGCTCTGTCCGGGACCCCCTTCCCCCCCCCCCAAACTCTTAATACTCTTATCACTTTGATACACAAACCTCAAAAAGACCCAACCTTATGTTCCAGTTATAGACCCATTTCATTGTTAAATATGGACCTAAAAAAATCGATGCCAGAATACTATCCTCGAGAATAAAACCCCTTTTAAAAGATTTAATAAACCCTGAACAGACAGAATTTATACCCCGCCGGGAAGGCAAAGATAACACATATAAAATATTGAGCTCCATTGCTCTCATGAAGAGAAGAAATCAATCCATGGTTTTGCTAGGAACAGATGCCGAAAAGGCCTTTGACAGAGTGGCATGGCCTTTCATTAGGTGCACACTGTCCAAGCTGGGCTTCCCACCTCCCTTCATTCAAGCAATATTCACTGTGTATGAATTTCCTAAGGCTTACATTAAGGTAAAGGACCTACTCTCCCAGGCAGTGAACATAAATAATGGGACTCTTTTAGCTATCTCTCCAACTTTAAGACTAATATCTCTAAATCTCAAGCTATGGGAATAAATATACCACCCAAAAAATTAAGAGAACTACATTCAAATTCTCCCTTCGAATGGACGACCACATAGCTCAAATTTCTGGTTATTAATATCTCTCCAGAACAAAACAAACTATATGATCTTAACTACCTCCCTTAACTAAAATCTATACCAGGGATACTTAGTTCCTGGTCCCCAACATTCATTTCATGGCTGGGACGCAGAAACATATTTGATGCATTAGTTGTACCCAAGGTTACATATTTACTACAAGTATTACCTATAAAACTCCCTTGCAGTTTCTTTGACTCCTTCTGCAGGCTTTGCTTTTCTTATGTGTGGGGCAATGTGAAACCCAGGATCTCTAATAAGATCCTTCTGCACCCATTTCATAGGGGAGGGATAGGTTTGCCCTCTATAATAAGGTACTAATGGGCTGGAGACGTGACAAAAATTGGTTATCACAACTTGGAAAGGTTTTTGGAGAAAAATTGGCACCTGATACAGAGAAACGTGATATTAAGGATTTGAAGCACAAAATTAGAGATTCTCTTAGGAGAGTAAAAAATTGTGGTGGAACAAGGCTGCACTAGAAAATTACCTAAACAAAAACATTGTACCACGTGGTTTGTGGATACAGACTTTTCCTACACCAGAGGGTGAAGATCCTGCCTTTATGTGTAAGTGGGAGGAGACTTTGACAAAGTGTTTACAAACCTTAATTGAATTATTAATTGGAGCTGATCGTGAGGCATTTGAGAGCGTGGAAAAGGACATCGATAGCCAAAAAGAAAAAAATCAACAGCTTTTGACTAAAGAAGAGTTAGAGGCTTTTGACAAAAATTTGGAGGAAGATCTCACTAAGTGGGAGAAAGATATACAACTAATCAAATCAAAAATATTCCAGAGGGCTTTAAGCGACTATCAGCAAAACAAAATATTTAGGTGGCAGAGAAATAACATCAGATCAAGATCAGGTTCACGCTCACAATAAATTACATCACTGACATCTGAAGAGGAATGTGGAGCTTCTTTTTTTGACGGGCGTATGGTACCTGGACGGGGACCAGACTTAGAAAGGCTGGGTTACAATCTTCGTACCCCCGCACAGAAAAGAAAGAACAGAAATGTGAACAACAAAGAGAAGAGACCCAGGAATTAAAGGTAATTAACCTCTCTGATATTCAGTTAACCCTACCTCAACAGCAGTTATTGCAGAAGGGCATGTCATTTTCCCCTACAGGTAAATTTGATTATTTTGAAGTGATTAAGGATCTGGAAATATTTTCTCGTAAACTGTTATTTAAGAAGTTCTTTAATAGGGGACAAGATGTCACCCAGTTGGTATTACCGGCCAAGAGACAGGCAGTGCAGGATTTAGAGTCTTTCTTGGCAGAACAACATTTAGTTGAGGAGGGGAAATTTCCCATGCATCTGCACTGGCGGTTGCAACTGTTTCCCCCCAAATCACTATGTCCCTCAGTAGATATTTTTGTGAAACTGGTTAAACGGGACCTGGCGGATATCACCCACAGAATTAGGAGTGATAATCTAACCAGATTACAAAGGCAAGCTCTACGGGAATTACAAAATATCAAGGAGGTAGTCATTAAACCAGCTGACAAGGGGGGTAACGTGATGGAGGGACTTATAGTGGATTTTCCAATTAAACCAACACTATATTTGCTCCCAGAAATTCACAAAAATCCGACCAATCCCCCTGGATGTCCTATCGTCTTGGGGATTGGTGGCTTATGTGCAAATATTGGCAGTTTTATTAACTTCTTTCTCAAAAAGAGTGTGGAGAACCTTCCATCGTTTGTGAAGGACACTACAGAAATGCTGAGACGCCTCATAGGTATTCACCTTGAGGATGACACATTTTTGGTGACTTGTGACATTGAGTCAATATATATGTCTATATGCCATGACCAGGGAGTGTGGGCATCAAGGTTCTTCCTGTCAATGACTGATTATGACAGTGATGTTGTAGAACTTATTTTAGTTCTTTTGGAATTTATGTTGACTCACAACTATTTTCTCTTTAGGGACCGCCTCTTCCTACAGCTCCAGGGGACAGCTATGGGGGCGTCATGTGTGCCCTCATATGCAAATCTGTTCCTGGGACTGTGGGAAAGGGAGATAGTCCATAAAACCCCAGGACATGATGCCGTACTCCTCTGGTCTAGGTATATAGACGATGTGTTCTTCATATGGCAAGGCTCTGCTTTGTTTCTGGAAAGGTTTTTGGAGAATCTCAACAATAACAATCGTAACATCAGACTTACTTGGAAATACAGATTGAAGTTAAGTTTCTGGACATCTTGATTACGAGAGAGTCTGATGGCTTTATATCCACTAATGTTTTCAGGAAGACAATGGCCGTCAATTCCATCCTTCACGCTTCATCTTAACATTATCCAAAAATAATACAAGGAATCCAGTGGGTCCATTTTTAAGAACGTGCAGGATCTGCACTGATGATAAGAATTTTGAACAACAGTCCTCTCTTCTGACAAAACGTTTTATGGAGAGAGGTTATCGAATATAATTCAACATGGTTACGAAAGAGAAAGTAGAACGTCTCGAGATACTCTTTTGGTAAGTAAAACAAGATAAAAAAGAAACAACAAAGATTCTTCAGTAAGATTTATTACTCCTTTCAGTAGCGAATGGCGTACTATCCGGGGTATTATGTAAAATCATTGGGCAGTCCTTCAAACAGATAAGGAACTTGCTACATTCCTGACACCGTATCCTCTGATCAAGTGGAAGAGATCACGTAATTTACGTGATCTCCTTACAAAAAGTCACTATATACCAAATGTACCTAGCAATGTATTTGGGAGTAGGGGTCCTAAGTGGGGATCATTCTCATGTGGTACTTGTGTAGCATGCAATTATATGATTCGTTCCACCACTTTTTATGACTCTTCTAAGAAGAACCAATATAAGATTGTTCATAATATCACCTGCAATACTGAAGCAGTGATATATTTGATTACATGTCCGTGTGACTTAATTTATTTATATCGAAATGACCACAAGAGCTTTGAAAGTCCGTATATTGGAACCTGCTAATAAGATTCAATCGGCATCAGAAGTCCCTGAAAGAGACTTGGATGGGTTACAATCGGTTCCACAACATTTTCGTAAGTACCATGCCTGTGACCCAAGAGGCCTAAAAGTAAGAGGAACAGATAGAGTTAGATTGGGGTTCAGAAGTGGAGATATCAAACAAGCTTTATTGCATAAGGAAACTAAATGGATAGTGGTTTTGGATGCTATGGTTCCTTGTGGTTTGAACGAAGTCAACAGCTTCAAATCCTTCTTGTAATTTGGCGCGAATTTTAATTTGAGGGTATATATTTTTATTATTATGTTTTAATATTATTTGTTTCTTACTTTTTCAGGCATCATGTTCTGACATTTTTGCATGTCACTGGGAGGAGATATGATGATATATGGATGGACAACACCCTTTGAAAAGATACAATAAAGGAAAGAAAAGAAAGCATACATAAAGAAAACAATGAAAGAGAAGAAGAAATAGAAAAAAAGACATAGGAAAAGAAAAAGAACACAGGGTAAGTGCACACTGTTGGTACTCTCCATTACAATCAATATTGGAGATGTCCCTTAGGAGAATCAAGATGCATATATCCCCCTGTTGGATCTGCAGGAAAATCTTTTAGAACAATCACTCTATAATGTATAGTTGTATCCTCCTTGAAATAATTCCCCAATTTGGGATAGATGGTGTTCCGAAATCGGCGCTATGGCCGGATGGTAATATTGTTTCAAGGAGAGGGTATAGAATTCCAACTGATATTGATGCAAAGGGGTGTTAGTATAAGGCTGCAGAAGAGGAGTAAAGCGGAACCGTTTCTCTTACCCTTCTGATTCGGGGCCGGTAACTGGAAAGTTTCTTTCTCTTACCGCTACTCACCACACTGCGCCGTCTTCTTCTCTCACTGTTTGGCGTCCTCGCTCGGGACTACCGTACCACGTGATGGTTGTCTCGCGGGATTTGCCTGTCAGTTTGTTCAGTCCTGTTTCTCCTTGGAGTAATTTAGAATAAAAAAATTCAGTGGAGCGCTCCAACATTCGAAAAGTTTGCAAACTTTTTTAGTGGCTCACATACCCATCACTGCTGCCCTAGTTTTTTGGGTTCATTGAGAACATGGTTGTTGTTCAATAATAAAATTAATCCTCAAAAATACAACTTGCCTAATAATTCTGCACTCCCTGTAGAGTGATTGTTCCAAAAGATTTTCCTGCAGATCCAACAGGGGGATATATGCATCTTGATTCTCCTAAGGGACATCTCCAATATTGATTGTAATAGAGAGTACCAACAGTGTGCACTTACCCTGCGTTTTTTTTTTTTACATATTTTTGTATTTTATTACAAGTGATTGCATTTTTATCATGTTCTTTTATTGTGTATGATACGCTGGTTTTAATTCAGTGTTATAATAAACTGCCATTTTTCAATAGAATAACATATTTGAGTGCCAGCCTTATACTTTTTTATTATATAAATCCCCAACAGTGTCACCAGCAAAGCACCCCCACACCATCACACCTCCTCCTCCATGCTTCACGGTGGAAACCAGGCATGTAGAGTCCATCCGTTCACCTTTTCTGCGTCGCACAAAGACACGGTGGTTGGAACTAAAGATCTCAAATTTGGACTCATCAGACCAAAGCACAAATTTCCACTGGTCTAATGTCCATTCCTTGTGTTCTTTAGCCCAAACAAGTCTCTTCTGCTTGTTGCCTGTCCTTAGCAGTGGTTTCCTAGCAGATATTCTACCATGAAGTAGCCTGATTCACACAGTCTCCTCTTAACAGTTGTTCTAGAGATGTGTCTGCTGCTAGAACTCTGTGTGGCATTGACCTGGTCTCTAATCTGAGCTGCTGTTAACCTGCGATTTCTGAGGCTGGTGACTCGGATGAACTTATCCTCCGCAGCAGAGGTGACTCTTGGTATTCCTTTCCTGGGGCGCTCCGCATGTGAGCCAGTTTCTTTGTAGCGCTTGATGGTTTTTGTGACTGCACTTGGGGACACTTTAAAGTTTTCCCAATTTTTCGGACTGACTGACCTTCATTTCTTAAAGTAATGATGGCCACTCGTTTTTCTTTACTTAGCTGCTTTTTTTCTTGCCATAATAAAAATTCTGACAGTCTATTCAGTAGGACTATAAGCTGTGTATCCACCTGACTTCTCCACAACGCAACTGATGGTCCCAACCCCATTTATAAGGCAAGAAATCCCACTTATTAAACCTGACAGGGCACACCTGTGAAGTGAAAACCATTTCAGGTGACTACCTCTTGAAGCTCATCAAGAGAATGCCAAGAGTGTGCAAAGCAGTAATCAAAGCAAAAGGTAGCTACTTTGAAGAACCTAGAATATGACATATTTTCAGTTGTTTCACACTTTTTTGTTATGTATATAATTCCACATGTGTTAATTCATAGTTTTGATGCCTTCAGTGTGAATCTACAATTTTCATAGTCATGAAAATAAAGAAAACTCTTTGAATGAGAAGGTGTGTCCAAACTTTCGGTCTGTACTGTAGATATATATATATATATATATATATATGATTGGGTATGTACAATCATGTATATGCAATTTGGTATATATAATCATGTACTTTGTTGGTAGGGCACAATTATGTGTTTTGTTAATAATGATGCAATTACATTTTTATGTATGCATTATAATTATTACTTAGGTTGGTATGGCACGATTATGTATTTTATTAATTATGATGCCAATTTGTATGTATCATGATTGTGTAAGGCTACTTTCACACTTGCGGCAGAGTGATCCGGCAAGCAGTTCAGACACCGGAACTGCTTGCCGGATCCAGCAATCTGCATACAAACGGGCAGCATTTGTAGACGGATCTGGATGCGGATCCGTCTCCCAAATGCATTGCAAGAACGGATCTGTCTGTCCGTTTGTCAGATGGCTAGTGTGAAAGTACCCTAATATAGACACAATTAGCTAGGACACATAATTTTGGTATCCCGTATTATCATCATTCTTGTAAAATAGACACTATGTGCACTTTATTTGGGTTATGCAGCGGGTCTATCATTTGTTATATGATAATTCTTTGTTGCTTATGACTATCATGCTTCTTTGCGTTCCACTGGGTCGTGGACCTACACATGCGCTGTGGCCATCATCAAGTATGCGCACATGCGCAGTGGCAAAGCCTTCTGGGTGAAAGGGGTGTCAAGGTTCTGCGCGTGGGGCTTCAAACCTCTACTGTTACCATGTCCCAGGGTATGTTCACTGTATAACTTGATTGTGGATATTCCATGCCTGTCACGGACGGTGTACAGGAAACAAGGCAAAGCAACATGCATAAATGACTCGCTGGATCCAAAAACTAAGGAACAAAGGGGAGACCCCTGCAGAAGACCTGGCACTTTCCCTGGCTGCTCAGCCTATGCAAAGATCCGAATGGTGGAGGTTTGCATATCCAGGTACCTTGACTATATAACCCCTGAGCACCCTACAATAGTGAGGGGACACGACCACCGGCTCCCTACACAAGATACGGAGGGAGTCAGGGTCACCTGGGATCCAGCAAACAGAAAATAACAGATAAATGTTCAACACTTAGCTTTTGTAGCAGACAGGAGAACAAGACCAGCATGCACACACACTCCAGGAAGAAGTATAAGCCGCCCAGAAAAGCATTCTGGGGAGGAATTTAAAGGGAAGCAATTAGTCCAACACATGACAGCTGAGAGAGGCTAACGAGATGAGCAACTGAATACCACAACAAAGGAAGTCAAGGAGGAGGTTCTGAAAGGCCTCTGTCAGAGCTTCTCAGCTGTCTGGTTGTGACAATGCCATAGTGTCTATACTTACCTCAGCTTTACTTTGAGGTTGGTGGTTTTGTATTTTCCAAATACTCTATATGGTATACCTTTGTTTTATGTTTGATCAGTATACTTTGTTTCTTGCATCAAGCTTGCCTTTGTTTTTTTGCAAGAATCATCAACTTTGACTCCCTATTTGACAGTCTAGTTTATTCATTTTGCTCAGTAGGGATTTATTATACTCTCTGTTCAGCAAAGGTTTAGTATATTTCTGTACCATCCATTATCTATACAGGGATTTCAATATAGCTATATGTCTGGCATTGTTATATCATACTGCGGGGCATATGGTGGATAAGGTTATTCAGTGAGATTTTGCCCCTCGCTTTTCTTTGTATCTTTTTCCAGCTTGCCTTTTTCTTCTCCTGATCCTTATATATGTATTATTTAATATAGCTATTGCATCTTTGATATATGGTCCCACCATTTTCTTTTGTTATTACTATAGGGCTGTTCACCTTAATAGAGTGATTGATTGGGTAAGAAGACCAACCCACAAACACTGGATATTACTAGATGAATGTTTGGACGAACACCCGCTAAGAGTCATGTTTTTTTCTAACCCAGCAGATACCCCACCAACTCCAAAAGGCAATAATTTAGTTATAGCAACTTTAACGATTTGGAAACATCCTGAAACAAGAGAGCTATTCTCTAAACTCCCCTCACCCCTACTGACTATAGGAGATTGTCTACTTTCCTCTTGGAGTGGCTACTCCTCTCCACCAACCCGAATTCGTAATTCAGAGGCTTTAATAATGGAGCTTTTAGATCCGGATGGAGCAATCATAGATTTACCCACTACACTACGTGCAGAATTATTAGGCAAATGAGTATTTTGACCACATCATCCTCTTTATGCATGTTGTCTTACTCCAAGCTGTATAGGCTCGAAAGCCTACTACCAATTAAGCATATTAGGTGATGTGCATCTCTGTAATGAGAAGGGGTGTGGTCTAATGACATCAACACCCTATATCAGGTGTGCATAATTATTAGGCAACTTCCTTTCCTTTGGCAAAATGGGTCAAAAGAAGGACTTGACAGGCTCAGAAAAGTCAAAAATAGTGAGATATCTTGCAGAGGGATGCAGCACTCTTAAAATTGCAAAGCTTCTGAAGCGTGATCATCGAACAATCAAGCGTTTCATTCAAAATAGTCAACAGGGTCGTAAGAAGCGTGTGGAAAAACCAAGGCGCAAAATAACTGCCCATGAACTGAGAAAAGTCAAGCGTGCAGCTGCCAAGATGCCACTTGCCACCAGTTTGGCCATATTTCAGAGCTGCAACATCACTGGAGTGCCCAAAAGCACAAGGTGTGCAATACTCAGAGACATGGCCAAGGTAAGAAAGGCTGAAAGACGACCACCACTGAACAAGACACACAAGCTGAAACGTCAAGACTGGGCCAAGAAATATCTCCATTTTTCTAAGGTTTTATGCACTGATGAAATGAGAGTGAGTCTTGATGGGCCAGATGGCTGGATTGGTAAAGGGCAGAGAGCTCCAGTCCGACTCAGACGCCAGCAAGGTGGAGGTGGAGTACTGGTTTGGGCTGGTATCATCAAAGATGAGCTTGTGGGGCCTTTTTGGGTTGAGGATGGAGTCAAGCTCAACTCCCAGTCCTACTGCCAGTTTCTGGAAGACACCTTCTTCAAGCAGTGGTACAGGAAGAAGTCTGCAAGGTAAGAAAAACATGATTTTCATGCAGGACAATGCTCCATCACACGCGCCCAAGTACTCCACAACGTGGCTGGCAAGAAAGGGTATAAAAGAAGAAAATCTAATGACATGGCCTCCTTGTTCACCTGATCTGAACCAAATTGAGAACCTGTGGTCCATCATCAAATGTGAGATTTGCAAGGAGGGAAAACAGTACACCTCTCTGAACAGTGTCTGGGAGGCTGTGGTTGCTGCTGCACGCAATGTTGATGGTGAACAGATCAAAACACTGACAGAATCCATGGATGGCAGGCTTTTGAGTGTCATTGCAAAGAAAGGTGGCTATATTGGTCACTGATTTGTTTTTGTTTTGTTTTTGAATGTCAGAAAAGTATATTTGTGAATGTTGAGATGTTATATTGGTTTCACTGGTAAAAATAAATAATTGAAATGGGTATATATTTGTTTTTTGTTAAGTTGCCTAATAATTATGTACAGTAATAGTCACCTGCACACACAGATATCCCCCTAAAATAGCTAAAACTAAAAACAAACTAAAAACTACTTCCAAAAATATTCAGCTTTGATATTAATGAGTTTTTTGGGTTCATTGAGAACATGGTTGTTGTTCAATAATAAAATTAATCCTCAAAAATACAACTTGCCTAATAATTCTGCACTCCCTGTATAAAAACTAAGTTCCAACTAGCAGGCTTAAATGATCTTCAATATGCTTACATTCGATCCTCCATCAGGAGAGCTGTATCACTGGGTGGGCAAACATCCACGCTTACATGGTTTGAGAAGTTTATGTCTCAGACTCAACATCCAACTAAATTTATTTCTGCTATATACCAGAATCTACTGAAATTAGAGCCCCCAGCCTATCTTTATTATATATGAGAATGGGAGAGAGACCTGCATGTGAAATTCTCAAAAACTTGCAAAATATCCTACCGACACCCAAACTTACCTCTAGATGCATCACCATACAAGAAAATTCATATAAGGTTCTAACTAGGTGGTATTTGACACTTGATAAGCTGAAAATGATGTATGGCTACTCTTCTGAATTATGTTGGAGATGCCAAACTGACAAAGGCACTTTTTTACACATATGGTGGTCCTGCCCTTTGCTTAACATTTCCTGGAAGAGAATCTTTGAAAATACTAAGGCTATCTTTAAGTTAAACAACACCCAACTTCTTATTTGTCCCCAAATTGCACTACTAACACTCATGCCAGACACACTTACAAACTCAAAGAAATCCTTCATGAGAGTTCTCTTGGCAGCGGCAAGATTATTGCCTCCTACTGGAAATCTGGTATTGCTCCCTCTATTCCTCTCTGGCTTGATAAGATTGAATATCTCTCCAGACTAGAAGTTCTCTCCCATTGGGAGAAAAGATCCCATCAAAAATATAATAAAATATGGGCTCCATGGGTGGAATGGAGGGCTAGCAAATGATGGTCTAATTTTATATTTCCTACCCCCTTCTATATAACCATTTCTCGTTATTCATCCACATTGCTAATTGGGTTAATCATTTTCCGAATGTGGACTCACAGTTACCTGACCCATTGCAAGAAAATTTAGACTAAAACCTTCAGGATCACAGGTGCATATCCATGAGGCAAACATAATTACAACAAACAAAATGGCTGCACACCATTATATATACAAACAATAGAGCTAGGAAATGGGGGTTATTCTAGATAAAAGTGGTACCATACCGACTATCTAATAGTCGGCATTGTACCACTTGTATCTAGAATGACCCCCATTTCCTAGCTCTATTGTTTGTATATAAAATGGTGTGCAGCCATTTTGTTTTTTGTAGTTACCTAACCCAGGGATGGGCAAACTGCGGCTCTCCAGCTGTTGAAAAACTACAACTCCCAGTATGCCCAGTCTGCCTACAGCTATCAGCCTACAGCAGGGCATGATGGGATTTGTAGTTTTACAACAGCTGGAGAGCCGCAGTTTGCCCATCCCTGACCTAACCAATTTATATCAAGCGGGCGCTATGTTATCAGTAATTACATGAATCATTGGTTCCTTCTATTATCGCTGCTCTGGAGTTTCTCGGTGTTACGCTTATGATGCTTCCCCTCCCTCCTTCCCTCCATACTTTCCTGTGTCTGTCACTCCCCCCCATCTTCTCTATTTTTGATTATATAAGTTACTCTTCAGTCTATAGTTCTTGCTCAATTAATAAAGGACAAAGTAAATGATATAGGGATCTTTCACATAGCTACACACACTATCTTTAAGACGCAGATGATCCTTTTTTTCCTTATACTTTGATGTGGCTCTTGTGGGGTTTGCTCGCTGTACCTTTGTACTTGTATGCATGTATTGACCCACTCGTTGCCAACTGTACCCCTAGCTGTAATTTTATACAGTTTCTTGCGTATGTATATGTTTACATTTGTTCCTTTTTGAAAATTAATAAAAAGATTTTAAAAAGAAAGAAAATAAATGTCCATCTTTTAACAACATGTTGTATTTAGGTTCAACAATCTAGATGATGAATTTCGTAAAGAGTAATTAAACCTTTATATGAAGTTTTAATATGTTGTCCCTAATGCCATAATAAAACGATTTCTAATATAATTTATTAATCAATTTAGTATTTTTATTATACCTTTACTTCCCTAAAGCGCACCATTCACTGTGTGCTTAAAACTCAGTTCTCCATACACTACTGACAGGCAGCTCAGAGTTGTACGGAGTACTGAGTTTGAAATTTATGAATGGGCAGCAGTGCAGGGAATACGGGCAGGAGTGCATATTGCTGCCCTCCCGAGGATTAGCTATGTGCTATGCCAGGAGTTAGTAATCCTCCGGGGAGCACGGGCAGGAGCAGCAATATGCGGTCCTGCCCATACTCACAGCGCTGCTGCGGCCCCATTAATAAAATGTGTACTCTGTACACCGCTGAACTGTCAGCAGTGTACAGAGAACAGAGTTTTAAGTGCACGGGGAATGGTGCGCCTTAGGGAAGTAAAAGTATAATAAAAATACTAAATTGATTAATAAAGTATATTAGAAAAAGTTTTATTAGGGACAACATATTAAAACTTCATATAAAGTTTCAGTTACTCTTTAAGATGATAACATTTTGCCACTAGTGTTTAGGCGCTTGATGTATACTGTGTTAAATGTATGCTCATTGAAAGAAAAAAAAAAAAAGCACCAAGAAGGAGTTGTAGGAATGTAATGGAACTTTATATCTGTGAATGTAATGATAATATACAGAATTACAATATTAGAGGGAAAGGACAAGTTTATTGGTAAAAACTGTACAATTGAAAGGAGGCTCCAGTACCCTGTTGGCCACCTCTAGTCTATATACAAGATGAGATACAGTTGGACATAGAGGTATCTTGCAGCACATTTGCCCACGGATGTTACAGCTGGGTCTGTAGACCCTGCACACGTAGGTTGCCGACAGTAGCATCCCAACCAGACTCACAAATACTCAATTGGAAATAAATCTGGTGACCAGACAGGCCAAGGAAGTGTTAAAATCTGGCACATTCCTGGGAAACCCTTGCTATGTGTGGGCGAGCATTATCCTGCTGAAAAATGCAAGTTGGAAGCCCTGTTATGAGTCCACAGGATGTCCTACACATATTACTGAGCTGTCGGTGTCCTTCATATCACTACTAGGGGTGACTGTCATATGTGATGGCTCCCCAGATCATCACACCAACAGTTGGGCAGTCTGTCACTCTACAGGGAAGGCAGGATTGAAGCACTCACCATGAGTCCTCCATACTCAAACCCTATTGTTGTCAGATGCCAAAACAAAACCTGGATTTGTCGCTAAAGAAGATACAGTTCGTGTTGTAGTCCAGGTTTCTCATTCACGACTCCACTGCAAACAAAGGCGATGGTGGCTGGCTGTCAATAGCAGGACATGTAGTGGGCGCAGTGACACCTGAAAATGGTGTGGCCAGAAATAGGGTGTGTGTAATAAAGGTGCCACCTGTGTCTGGATGGTTTACAGTGAAACTGTGGGAGCTGCCTTTTCTTGTCAGTGGATTAAATGATTCTCTCTTCTGGTGGTCTGTCTGTCTGGGCCATTCAGAGCCTGTTTGACTTATGTGCATTCCCTTACACATTCTAACACATCGTAACATATCCTAACAGCTGGGTCAGTTGAGACAACCAGCCCGCTTCTCTCAGTCCAAAGATGTGCTCTCAAAGTCTGATAACTGGACAAAATGTATTTGAGTGCATCGAATAGGTATGTCTAGCAATCTTTCACCAAGAGGTACACTACCCAAAAGTACCCCCTGAGAGACTTATTTATAGGGCAGTGGGGGAAGCACTTTTACACTCACTTAGCAAGACCACACCCGTAATCATAACATATCTGTCTGAGACATAACTGCATGTGAGTTTTGCAGCTTGGACACTTTGAAGAAACCCTTTTTAACTTGTAAAAGGAGTGTGAAATGCATGTGGAGTGGCTTACATGTATGGGGATCAGAACATAACGACAAGATCTTTTGGGCCCTAAGTGGTACAGATGGCTACCCACTCTTGGAGGGCAGAAGGAGATAGTTGGACATAAGCTTAACTTAAGTAGATTTTACTAGTTTTATGTTAGCCACTAACCACTAACAAACTTGATGGTTAGAACAATCATATGACAGGTATCAGGCTTAGCATTTACAGTCTTACAAGAAGCAATGAGCTTAGAGATTTCAAAGCATTTTAATGAGTGTGCAATCTTTAACAGTGACAGCAAGCAAATGTAACACAGAGACAACAATCACTGACATGAATTGTACTCAGCTCTCTCGGCGTTGACATTCTGTTTCTGGTCTTCTCAGAGAGGCAGCAATGAAGATGGTTGTGTACATACAACATCCCACTATGGGCCACGCCTGGGGTATCCCTTGCCCCTTAGAAGGTTTCTACGAAATATGTCCCTCTTAAAGAGCAAGAAAACGTGCAGCCAGCTGCGGTTAGGCAGCGTCAGCACAAGGCTCCCTTTGTAGATGGTAATGTTGGTACCCAGAGGTAGGATTGCCAGAGTTGTGCAGGGTGGCCTACAGTTTCTGTAGATGTTATATACATGTGTCACGGTGTTCCTACCTGGATATTCGCGGATCCCAGATGTGATGTGGTCCGAAGCAGTGCAATAGGGGTAGGTGAACTTGGATGGTGGACGAGTAGAATAAATGGAGTCCAGACTTTGTAGTAACGTTGAACAGTTGCTCTTACTTAGCATAAATTGGTAATCCAAACAGCTTCCAAACGATATCTTGATCATCAGCAGGTATTGGCTTAGCTTTGGCAGGCAAATACTTCTCTGCAACAATCTCAGCTCTGCTATGCGGTAGCTCTCTCTCAGCTCTGCTATGCTTGACTGGATAAATAGGAAACCCTTCCTCTTCTGCTGGAACTTAAGTTAGCTGTAGTCTGTCTCTTACTTATAATCCTATGAACTTCTTGTCCTGGCTTTTGAGTACCTCAAGCTTCAGCTCAGCTTGAAAGGAGGCAATGCAAGCCCAGGAGGGGACAAGCAACCATGTAGACTTTATAGGCAGGGCCTCTGGGACTAGCAGAGCAGGCAGTGCTCTGCTAGCCTAAACACAACCTCTCCCTTTGCTAGAGAGGGCTGGGAGAAACCAGAAGGTTCCTCTCCAGAGAAACTATCTCTGCCAATGCTGCCGCCATCTGCTGGTAGACCAGGTTATTACACTTGAACATAACAATTTCAGGAATAAATATGCACATTATCAGGTGATGACATAAAATACATTGGATGTTATACATTAGCACATAGGAAATGGTAGCAAGGTGTCAAAAGAAGTGGTAATGGCACTCCGGTCATTACATACACCGTTATCACACAGCTATCTCTACATGCAGGACAATACTGTAAATCTGCGTAGTCTCCAATGGGCTTCAATATCTCTTTATCTTGTTACTTGAAGTATGATACACAGAATAGCAGACAACTGAATTACCTTTCTTCATCGTTTCAGCAGCTAGATGGTCTTTACATGGGCGTCCGCAGACCAGGCGGGCAGGCGGTATATGATTGAAGGGGCAATACTGCCTGGTATATGGACAGCAGAGATGGCATCCTCTGGGCAGTACGGTCTATGGTCATCCTTCAACAGCACCCTGACTGCCACCTGCTTGGCCTGGCTCTCATGGCACTCCACTGCCTGCTTCTCGGCTATCAGTGACTCACCCCACACCTAACACTCAGGGTCAGGGAGTGACTCAGGCAGTCAGGGTGCCTGTTAAGGATGAATTGACCATAGACAGTACTGCCCAGAGGATGCCATATCAGCTGTCCATATAATACCAGTATTGCCCCTTCATATACCGCCTGGTCACCCCACACCTAACACTCAGGGGGTACTCTCATCAATCAAAACAATAATAGGTTTAATCGTGGCTGGCCCACACATCTGGTTCATCAATCAGTTTGGAGATTTAATTTGTGGACGTTCATACAGAAGAAACTGTATATTGTGTGGCACAGTGTAAGCTATATGTGTATAACATAAATATATTTTACATGAAAACTTACAATTACTTGACTTGGCCCTTGGGGATCTCGGACACCACTTCAACACTTTGGCCGGGGGCTTGTGGAGCTGATGTTGTGTTTTATCCTAATGAGAAAGATTTCATAATAAGGATTTGGAGAAAGGGGCAGAGGGATAGCAGAGCAGGGAGAGGCTGCTACTAGGGGGTCATACCATGGGGGAGTAATAAAGCCCATCATAATGCCCCCCCAGTAGAACTAATTCTCCTTATATTAGACAGTGCAAAAAATACCCCCTTGTAATTCCCCCAGTTGAGCTAATGTTCCCATAGTGCCACCATAATGTACCAGTATAAAATACCCCTATATAGTGCCCCCAGTAAATTCTGCATAGTGCTTGTGGCGAAACCAACCTCGCCACTGGGTTTTGGAGGGGCCTGGCTACCAGCCTCTTGCCCCAGGATTATGGGCCCTCTCATCAGCCAGGCTTCCTTTGTTCACAAAGGACTTGTACTAACTTGAACCCCTGGTGTAATTCGTGCCATTTTGGGATGTTAAATGTCTATGTGTATTGTAAAGGGTGGGACATTGTATACGTTGAGTAGTGAGGTCTGTTCCATTGTCTCTCTGTGTGTATTGGCGATGTCCCTTTGTCCTGAGAGATAATTGAATTACGTCTCAGTTGTCTCCAGGACAGAAGACATTGTGTATTCATTCTCCTGCCTGTGATGATTACATCAACCCAGTGTGAGGTAATTGCATCACAGGCAGAGGGGAGGATTTTGTGTGGGAGTGTCTGAGTGTATTGTACGTGGTTATTGGCTGTTTTTACAAAACCCTGTGGGTAGTAACCTTGTTGGAAGATGTGTATAAATCAATGCTTGTGTGTTCAAATAAAGAGTTCCTGTTGTACCCTTCATCATGTTGAGGCTGGTGTTTGGGTAACTGATCGTCACTGGGGATAGCGCTGAAGATTTGCTATACTCCCCTGGCTATAACTACTAGCTCTTGTAAGAGCTGTTCCTGCTCTCTGGATGTAGGAGAGGTTCACCCACTGGAGCCTGGAGCCTTGTCATAGGTCCAGGGTGGGTAGGAGACATTGAGACCTCAACTAAGCTTTGGCGGTTCGTGGGGTCTGTGGCGGTTATGGTGTCAAGTGGAGTGCTTTGAGTCCTCGGAAAGCACTTTGAGCATCTATCGACGGAGGTACCCGGTTGGCGTGCCAGGAGATCCGTTACATTGGTGGCAAGCAATGGGATGGCGTCCTAGTGAGAGGAGAAGCAGCTCGGAGACACCGTTCGTGGATTGACAAAATTGAGGGTAACGCTAGTATCCGTACAGCGCCCCTGGCTACAGCAGCAGGATGGAACCAGCAGTGGCATATGATGAGGAAGACATGAATGGCCGGGATGCATTAAGGAAAGGCATCTGGTACCAGGCCCTGGGTAATGTACAATACCAGCGAGGTGAGAGTCTCCCCAGTGTAGAGCAGCGATTGCAGAAGCAAGTGGCCCTGGGGATGCCCTTCCTGGGAGAGCAGCCCCTGGAGGAATGGGTGAAGGAACTAGAGCCCCGGGTATGGCAGGAGCTATGTTTGGAGGAGGCCTACCAGGCACTCTGGTGGTATATGGCACAGTATATACCCTGGACAGCTGAGCATGACAAGCCAGAGGGAGAGGAGTTTGATGGTCCTGGCTTGTTATGGGAGTCCTTTGCAGAGCCTGACTTCAAGAGCCCTGCACAGTCCAGACTTCAGAACATTTTCTACGAGAGGGAGGCGAGGCAGGATTGGGATGACCCCCACGAGGTGGAGAAAGACCTGGCTCCCCTAACAACCCTGGAGTGGGAACTGGAGCAGGACTACCGAGATCTCTTCCACTCCACTGAGAGGGCCCAGCGAGAGAGCAGAGTGTCAGACCCAGGTTCAGAGCCCTTCAGCTGGGAGGATATCGTGGAGGTTTACTAGGAAGACCCGACTGAAGTATCCCCTGCTTCAGTACCAGCTACACAGGTAGGGGACCTCATAGACTGGTCCTGGGGGAAACCTATATGGCAGGTGGAGATGGGACCGAGATCTCTCCACCGGCCCTACAGGGATGCTGGGCAGTCGACCGAGATCCCCAACGGCAGCCGGAGTTTCAGGGAGTAGGGACAGTTGGTCCTGCTCCCCAGCGGCAGTGTACTTTGAAGGGAGAGGAGACAACCGGTCTCTCTCCCCAACCACAGGAGGACAGCACCCCTAACTCCAATGATGCAGATGGGACCGCAGTCTCTCCACCAGGCCTACTGGGATGCTGGACGGCCGGTACAGAGTCCCCACCAACCCCGCAGGAATGCCAGGAGGAGGAGGTAAGCAATCCCTCCTCTCCACAGCTGATCCACAACAAGGTCCTGGAGGTAGGATTCACTGACCCCATCCCAGCGGAAGAGCTGGCATCTGGGCAGAGCACAGTTGGCCTCTGCCCTCCTCTATCCTCTTCTCCAGAGGCTGACTCCACACTGGCTTCCCCAGCGGAAGAGCTGGCATCTGGGCAGAACACAGTTGGCCTCTGCCCTCCTCTATCCTCTTCTCCAGAGGCTGACTTCCCACAGGCTACCCCAGCGGAAGAGCTGGCATTTGGGCAGAGCGCAGTCGGCCTCTGCCCTCCCCTATCCTCTTCTCCAGAGGCTGACTCCACACAGGCTTCCCCAGTGGAAGAGCTGGCATCTGGGCAGAGCGCAGTCGGCCTCTGCCCACCAAGTACCTACAGCTCCAAGCTAGAGAACCACAATGAAGCAAGGAGTAGCAGATGCCCACTCAACAGCTGGGGACATACAGAACAGAGCCAGGCCCCAAAATTCAACAGATCCAGTACTTGGTTGTGGGTGGACTGCCAGACTAACTCAGGTACTGACCAGCGTGAGGTCAGGTATCTGGTTAGTCTTCCCTGGGAGGGGGAGATGTGTGGCGAAACCAACCTCGACACTGGGTTTTGGAGGGGCCTGGCTACCAGTCTCTTGCCCCAGGATTATGGGCCCTCTCATCAGCCAGGCTTCCATTGTTCACAAAGGACTTGTACTAACTTGAACCCCTAGTGTAATTCGTGCCATTTTGGGATGTTAAATGTCTATGTGTATTGTAAAGGGTGGGACATTGTATACGTTGAGTAGTGAGGTCTGTTCCATTGTCTCTCTGTGCGTATTGGCGATGTCCCTTTGTCCTGAGAGATAATTGAATGACGTCTCGGTTGTCTCCAGGACAGAAGACATTGTGTATTCATTCTCCTGCCTGTGATGATTACATCAACCCAGTGTGAGGTAATTGCATCACAGGGAGAGGGGAGGAATTTGTGTGGGAGTGTCTGAGTGTATTGTACGTGGTTATTGGCTGTTTTTACAACACCCTGTGGGTGGTAACCTTGTTGGAAGATGTGTATAAATCAATGCTTGTGTGTTCAAATAAAGAGTTCCTGTTGTACCCTTTATCATGTTGAGGCTGGTGTTTGGGTAACTGATCGACACTGGGGATTGCTATACGCTGAAGATTTGCTATACTCCCCTGGCTATAACTACTAGCTCTTGTAAGAGCTGTTCCTGCTCTCTGGATGTAGAAGAGGTTCACCCACTGGAGCCTTGTCGTAGGTCCAGGGAGGGTAGGAGACGGTGAGACCTCAACCAAGCTTCGGCGGTTCGTGGGGTCTGTGGCGGTTATGGTGTCAAGTGGAGTGCTTGGAGTCCTCGGAAAGCACTAGGAGCATCTATCGACGGAGGTACTCCTCTCCCCCCTTCCTCCTAGTGCCCCCATAATGTATCAGTATAAAATGCCCCTATATAGTGCCCCAGTAGATGCCCTCAGTGTCCCCCATAATTTGCAAGCATAAATCACCCCTTCTTAGTGCCCCGGTAGATGACCCCATAGTATTCCTCTCCCCCTTCCCCATAGTACCCACCATAATGTGTCACAGTATAAAATACTACTGTACAGAGCCCCCATATAACATACCACTTCTTTGTAGCCTCGCCCTCAGTAGATGCCCTTATAGTGCCCACCAATAATGTGTTGGCAAGAAGTGCCCCCATAGTGCCCCCAATAATGTGCCAGTAAGAAGTGACCCCATAGTGCAACCTAATAATGTGCCAGTAAAAAGTGCCCCCAATGATGCCCCCCAGGCCCCGGCCTTAATGTCACATTTCTCCCCCTCCATGTCACGTGACCCGTCATCACCCCTTCTTTTTACATCACCCCCTTCGCGTCACATTATTTCTCCCCCCCCTCCAACATGGCAGCACACTTAAATACCTCCACCCCCCCCTCCCCCGAATGGCACATTTATCCCCCTCCATGGGCCAGTGGCAGCAGCACATCTCCCCCCCCCCCCCCCCACATAGCACATTTCTACCACTCCATGGGCCAGTGGCAGTGCACTTGGCACTGTTGGGAGCAGCACATCTCTCTCCCCTCACCCCCATTTCTCCCACTCCATGGGCCAGTGGCACTTGGCAGCAGCACATCTCCCCCCCCATCCCCATGGCACATTTCTCCCCTCCATGGGCCAGTGCCATATGGCAGCAGCACATCTCTCCTTCTGTTGCCCCCCCCATGGCACATTTCTCCCACTCCAATCCATGGGCCAGTGGGCTGGCAGCAGCACATCTCTCCCCATCCCCCCCTGGCACATTTCGCCTACTCCAGACCATCTCATGGGCCAGTGGCAGACATGGGATCCACCATGATCCATCCACTTGTTGTTATCTTTCTTTTTCTTTGTACCAAATATAAATACCTGTAATAACGTTACTTCTGTGACTGTTGGAATAGGAAACTTGGAAGTTGGAACTTGAAGTTGGAACCAAACTTGGCTCAGGGAGTGACTGTGACAGGCAGGCAGGCCCTTGACCCTTGACGCGCCGTGCTCGCTCGTCGCTCCTTCTTCTTTCTGGGGGCGGAGCTCAGTGGCAACGTCACGTAAAGACGTGCCTGTGCGGCAGCTGCGAGCCTGCGGCACGCTCCAGCAGCCACTGCAGAGTCTAGAGACAGACAGGCCGGGCAGAAGAGCTCAGAGAGGCTGCGGGCCCCGCCTCCTCCTCACTCTTTCAGGCCGGGCATGCGCTTTCACTCAGCGCTGTTAGTCAGCCGGCGGCCCGCCGACCGCAACAGAATAGTAGTACTAGTAAGTAGTAGGGTTAGTTTGCGGCGGGGCTGCCCCCCCCCGCGCGAACGCCCCTGGGTCTTTATTACAAGCCAAAACCCCTTCCCAGGCCAGAATGTGGGAACTTCGGGCTTCCTTTCAGCCCCTATGCTCTGTCCTTAAATTTTCGGCAGTGCTCATCTACACTTAGTGGCATGCCTAGGGTGTTTGGCACCCGGGGTAAGTACTTTCTATGGCACCCCCCTTCCCTCCCCCCAACACTTGACCACATACCTCTTAGATCCAGGGACATCTCCTGTCATGTAGACATTCTCTTTCCTCTTCTCCTCCTTTAGACCGCCATGACAAATTCTTTCAGCCGCATTTCGTATCTACAGAGTTTGTAACACAGACACGTTAGATTTCAAAATTTTTCCATCAACCTCCACATCCTGGTGTCCCCACAGTGTCATCCTGCTGCCACCCCAATACTGTGCCCATTGTGCCCCCCAATGCTCCAGGTACTATACTGCTGAAAAATAGTGACCCCAGTAGAGATAATTGGGGTAAATTATCAAACTGGTTTAAAGTAGAACTGGATTTCCAAAAGAGCTGTCAAAAATGAAAGGTGGAATCTGATTGGCTGCTATGGGCAACTAAGCCAGTTCTACTTTACACCAGTTTGAAAATTACCCAAAATGTCCCTATACTGTCTACACCGGTTATAATGTCCTGTAGAGTACCTCCAGTAATAATAACACCTTATATTGTGCTCCAGGCAATAATTCCTGTATAGTGTCCGCAGAAATAATAGAATTGCCCCTACAGTGCCTCCCCAATAGAAAGGCTCCCACGCTGCCCCATACAGTAATTTCCCCCACACTGCCCCATATAGTAATTTGCACCACACTGCCCCCATACAGTAATTTGCACCACACTGCCCCCATACAGTAATTTGCACCACACTGCCCCCATATAGTTATTTGCACCACACTGCCCCCATATAGTTATTTCCCCCAAACTGCCCCAGATAGTAATTTCCCCCACACTTACCCATATAGTAATTTGAGCCACACTGCCCCATATAGTAATTTGAGCCACACTGCCCCATATAGTAATTTGAGCCACACTGCCCCATATAGTAATTTGAGCCACACTGCCCCATATAGTAATTTGCACCACACTGCCCCCATACAGTAATTTCCCCCACACTGCCCCCACACAGTAATTTCCCCCACACTGCCCCCATACAGGTGTGTCCCCCACACAATAGTTTCCCCCACACAGTGATTTCCCCCACACTGCCCCCCAGTAGTGTCCCCCACACAGTAGTTTCCCCCACACTGCCCCTACTACCCCCATATAGAAATTTGCTTCACACAGTAGTTTCCTCCACATTGCCCCATATAGTAATTTGCCCCTCCACATAGTAATCCCTATTCCCTCCCATAATTATTGCCCCCACATAGTAATTTTCCCCACACTGCCCCATATAGTAATTCCCCCTACACTGCCCCCACACAGTAATTTCCCCACACAGCCCCCATACAGTAGTGTCCCCCACACAGTAGTTTCCCCCCACACAGTAATTTCCCCCACACTGCCCCATACAGTAGTGTCCCCCACACAGTAGTTTCCCCCACACAGCAATTTCCTCCACACTGCCCCCCACTACCCCCATATAGTAATTTGCCCCACACAGTAGTTTCATCCACAATGCCCCATATAGTAATTTGCCACCCCACATAGTAATCCCTATTCCCTTCCATAATTATTGCCCCCACATAGTAATCCCTTCCATAATATTTTTCCCCCACATGTCCTCCTGTGTCCCCCAAAGTTGGCACATAAAATAAAAAATAAAATAAAAAATAAAAGCTAAATATTCACCTATGTCCAGAGGAAGGCTTGCATACTTCATTGTGCTGCTGCGTCCCGTAACAGGTGCGCGCGATGACATCATTGCACACGCCTGCGCCAGGATTTCACTACCGCATAGGCCTGAAGCCTATGGCGGTGATTGGCGGCGGGGCAGGCAGGGAACTATGTGCTCCCGTGCCCTGCCTCAGTATCTGGGCGTCAGCGCTCCAGCAATGAGTGCTGCCATCTGTATTGATGGAAGCGCTCATTGCTTCTGGGCCTGGGACCCCCATGAGAGCAGGCACCCGGAGCGGACCGCCCCCCCTCCTGGGAACGCCACTGTCTACATTTACCCTATTCAGGCACTAAGGTGGTGCACAGTTATTGTTAGTGCCACCCACCTCTACCTCTAGCTAGCCCTTTTTAGGGTCCATTCACACGTCCGTTTTTTCTTTCCTGATCTGTTCCGTTTTTTCAGGAACAGATCAGGACCAGATCTGGACCCATTCATTTTCAATGGGTCCTGGAAAAAATCGGACAGCACAATGTGTGCTGTCCGTTTCCGTTGTTCCGTTCCGCATGTCCGTTTAAATATAAAACATGTCCTATTCTTGTCCTGAAAAATCGGATCCTGGTACAATACAAAGTCAATGGATCCGCAAAAAACGGATGACATTCGGATGTCATTCCGTATGTCATCCGTTTTTTGCGGATTCCGTTCCTGGAAACACATAACAATTTTTTTTTTTTATTTTTTTTTCAATTTTTTTTCAAAGAAATCCAAACAACTTTATTTGATTATTGAAATGTATACATGTTCCCGTTTTTTGCGGATCCGCAAAAAACGGATGACATACGGAAACATTTTCAGGAACAACGGATCCGCAAAAAACGGACCGTTTTTCAGGATGAAAAAAAACAGGACGTGTGAATGGACCCTAAGAGAGGTGACAGACCCTCTTAAGTAATTTACATTTCATATTGTTTCCTGGGCATTATATTGGTTGGAGTTGAATGCTCTGATTTTATTTTTAATTTTTAATTTTTTTACTCACTTATATAACACTGGCATTTTCTGCAGCTTTTTACAGATATTATCATCTCTTGCCGTCCCCAGTGGGTCCCTAACAGTATGTCTTTGAGTGTGGGAGGAAACCCACGCAAACACGGGGAGAACATACAAGCTCCATGCAGATGTTGTCCATGGTCATATTCGAACCTAGAGCCCCAGCGCTGCCCATGATGAATTCTTATACCCCAAGAATACCATATTGTCAGTAGCAATAAAAAAAATTACACTGGCAATCTAAGCACCATGATAATTAAAACTCATTAGTCAGTATATATTTAAAAGGTTTTTTGTGATTTTCATGATGGCCTTTCCACAAGAGAGTAATGTATCTGTCTAAAAACAATGGATAAGAGAGATACAGTACATTACTGTATTTGATGAGGATGATACAGCACTTAAAGGGAACCTGTCACCAGGATTTTTTGCATAGAGCGGAGGACATGGGTTGCCAGATGGCCGCTAGCACATCCGCAATACCCAGTCCCCATAGCTCTCTGTGCTTTTATTGTTTAAAAAAACCGATTTGATACATATGCAAATTAACACAAAAGAGTCATATCTTACTTGTGTGACCAGAGCAGAGTCATATTTTCAAGCTCTGACTCATCTCAGCTTAATTTGCATATGTATCAAATCGGTTTTTATACACAATAAAAGCACACAGAGCTATGGGGACTGGGTATTGCGGATGTGCTAGCGGCGATCTAGCAACCCATATCCTCAGCTCTATACCCAAAATCCAGGTGACAGGTTCCCTTTAATATTTGTATTTAATATGTTTTATTCACTTTTTAGTTGTACACGACCTAGAATATAAGAGTGTGGAGAATACCTTAGTGATTATTAAATATACATCTTTACCTACAAATTGTGTGACGACCGGATTGTAATTTTATATTACTATGGGCAAGATTTCACCTAAGTGGGCAGCAATCGTCTTAGGGATTACACATTATCGCATATAGCCCTGAACAAGCAGAGATGGAGGATATAGGAGACGTGTGGTTGAAGTACCCTGAAGGCATTGTCAAAAATACAGGCCACATTAATGGTAGCTCATGTGCTTATAATGCAATTCCCATTTATAGCACTGAAATATATAGTGTAGTGACAATGGTAGAACCACGATGACCTTCTAACATAGTGTCTGGATGTCAGGATAAGACACCATATGACGAAATTAGAGTATGAATGTAGCAAAGAGTAAGGTGTGGTGCATTTTAATGGCAACATAAATTATAGGCAACAACATACTTTCTCACGTCATAAATACTACCCAACCCAACAGAGCACCAATGTTCTTATAAATCTTTCAATTTAAAGAGGGCTGTACGGAGCTTTCCACATTTTATATTTAAATTGTAACACTGTCATAGTTTGCTTTTCTATTTCCTCATTAAACACCTTACTAATCCCAAGAAGTTTACATATACATGACTAACGACATACGAGAAACCGATGCGTTCATAGGACTGGGTGATGGGTGTGGATAGCCAAAGGCAACAAACGTACTGGCAGATGGCCATACAATAGCGTAAAAAAAAAAAAATAGTCCCATCCAGGGGCGTCGTTAGGTCAAAACATTTGGGGCTTGAGCCCCGGATGTTATGCTGGCATGGCCGGCCGCTCTGACTCTCCTGCGCTGCGCAGCGCTACTCTACACCGGCCCCCGCCATCCTAATCCGTATTCTGCAGTAACTGAACTTTAAATCAGCGCTCATGATCTCATTACTATCTTACACACTCAGCTCCGGAAACATGCAGTGCGGGCGGCGCTCGCTCATTGACGTCACGCGCCTGCTCCTCCCACTAGGCAGCGCAGGCACGTGATGTCAGTGAGTGAGCGCCGCCCGCACTGCCTGTTATTGGAGCTGAGTGTGTAAGATAGTAGAGAGATGAGCGCTGATTTAAAGTTCAGTTACTGCAGGATACGGATTACTGAGGGGATGATCTGTGGGGTTGCCCAGATGGCTAGGCCCTTCACAGTAGTTATTACCCTACTATTATTCACTGAAGGGGGGACTGCTGAAAGGGATTAATAACTACTGTGAAGGGGGGACTGCTGAAAGGGGTTAATAACTACTGTGAATGCCCCACCAGGCGATTGGGGGCGTGACTTCATGGGGTGGGGGGCATGGCTTCACGGGGGCGTGATACAGTGGGCTTGTGCCCCGGATGTTTTCAGACCCTAGCAATGCCCCAGGTCCCATCATTTTTCTCACTTGTTCTGAATATGTCTTAATGTAATGTGCAATAATCCTATTTACCATCATTATTGACACTTCTAGAAATGGAAAATCTTGTAAAAGTTTGCATTTTTTAATATATTAGCCCACATTTACTAACATGAGATTTTGGTACATCTAGGTTTAGGGACATGTCTTTAGGGGGCATGGACTAATAAGTGACATTTCTTTCAAACTAAGTCAACTGATATTATAAAGAGAGACAAAAGTGTCTAGCCATGCCCCAAATGTATCATCCAGTCTGAGCCACCTTGATAAATTTGGTTATGACTGGACAGTCTGTCTACGCCCTTTATCTATAGGATTAGTAAATCTACCTCAGTTCTTTTGACGTATTTTTTATATTTATGTTATCTTTTCATCTAACAATGGAGAAATATGTATAGAAACACACACTATTGAACATTTTGAACATTTTAGTGAATTTGAAAATGAGACACAATGATCATTAAAGGGGTTGTCCAGCTTTTACTAAGTGATGACCTATCATCAGGATTAGGCTTGAGCAAATCAAGCTTCGACTCATAGATCCGAAGTCAATTCGTTCAAACTCGAATTGTTCAATTCGTTCAAACACAAGTTTTATTGGGGTCCAGATATCTGCCTCCATACAGCATTAGGCCTCATGCACGCGACCGTTGTGTGCACCCGTGGCCGTTGTGCCGTTTTCCGTTTTTTTCTGCGGCTCCATTGACTTTCAATGGGGCCGTAGAAAACTCGGCTTGTGCACCGTTTTTACACCGTGCCCGTGACCCGTGTTTCGAGGCCGTGAAAAAAATATAACCTGTCCTATTTTTTTCACGGCCAACGGTTCACGGGCCCATTCAAGTCAATGGGTCCGTGAAAATCACGGATGCACACAAGATTGTCATCCGTGTCCGTGATCCGTGTCCGTGATCCGTGTCCGTTTTTTCCTATCATTTCAATGGCAAACTTGACTTAGATTTTTTTTTCATCTTTCATGTCCGTGGATCCTCCAAAAATCACGGCAGACCCACGGAAGAAAAAACGGGCACGGATCACGGTACAACGGAACCACGTTTTGCGGGACGTTAAAAAATACGTTCGTGTGCATGAGGCCTTAAAATGTATTGCCTCCATGTAGGAAAAAAAATTTCACCCGAAGTCGCGCAAGACTTTGGTGAATAAATTCGGTATTGATTTCTGCATCTTTAAAAACATTTAAAATTAGGAATCTGAAGTCAGGTTTTGTACCGAAGAATGAGTAATGTATCTATCTAAAAATAATGGGTAATTGTTTTTAGACAGATACATTACTGTATTTGATTAGACTATATAGCACTTCATATTTGTATCTTAATATGTTTTATTTGCTTTTTACCCCACTGCTGCGCTTACCAGTGCTAACCACTGAGCCACCGTGCTGCCCATACTATTTATATTACAGGGAAAAGTGTAAAATAACAGATTTTTATTATACATATCATGTGTTTCATGATAATTAGGTAAACACAAGAAATGCTACTTTGCTATAATAATATTTTGTGTGCATTCATATTCAGCTACTACACCTGAAGCGGGCTTCCAGTTCTAAAAGCGCCATGAGGCCCTGTGTCTTCTGCCTCTGGTCTGTATCAGTTAGCATGGGCAGGGTGTTGTGGTACAATCTCTAGATGGGATTTGAAGAGATAACCAAGATAATAAATAGCCAATCAGAATGAATTTCTTAAAATTTGATTTGTGCCCGATTATGCCAGTTCGGACACATCCGTTTTGATTCAAATTTATTCAGAAAGTGCTTTGCTTGCCTGGAAACGTATCCCTTTCTCTTGCCTCGATTCCCCTTAATCGAATGACGCAAGTTTCAGGTTTGGAAGAATCAGAACTTTTTGAAAAATTTGTGTTAAATTTCTGAATTTTAGAATCGATTTGCTCATTTCTACTTGGGAGCCTTTGATCTGAAGCTTTTTATAACATCTCCCCTTCTTCCTGGTACTTGTTTTTCTATATCTCTCCAAAAAGAATACAAAGTTTTGGAAAGAAAAAAGTAACAGATTATCGACATCTTGCAGTATCCATCTTGCATGCTGGGCTGCTAAAGCCAAAGCTAACAATTAATTGCTCTTGCTGGGTTTTTAACTGGCGTGCAGGAAGAACTGCGCTATTCAATCAGTCATTGATGACACAGAGGAGCACATCAGGCTCAGCACGGAATAATCTCCCTCACCCTGTGATTTGTAACGGATGCATTCAAATGTTCAAATGACCTAGTATAGCTGCAGCTATTTCTAGCATGAACTAAATACTCTTTACAATTTTCATTAATCCTTAAATCCACAGGTTGGATTGCTGCAGCTGAGCCTCGGGCCTATGCATTAACGTTTCCTGGAATCCTATTTACAATGCCCCCTTCCTCATTACTAGTACTCGGCTTATTTATATAGTTACATGCTATTAGTCATAAAAGGAAATAAATGTGTCACACCGCATACAGCCAAATGATACACTACTGTACATCATTAAAATTAGGCAAATCTGCTTAGTATTCTGGTTTGCTTTTTTTGTAGTTGTTTTTGTCCGCTGCTACAATGGATCAGCTATTAGGTCAAAACTTTAGTTTCATTTTATGTCAGCCCTTTTAAAGCCAGAAGAAAATTATACATTGAGTGGAAGCGCAGTAGTGTTATCCCCTGACCAGGGCCGAATAGGTCTTAATGACCAGATACTTTTTTTTTGTCATTTAGCACACATAGTAGTTTAACCCTTTCATAACCGGGCCTAAAAAAGGCCTGAATGTCCAGACAATCTTTTGTGATTTTGTGCATGTGGTGGTTTAGGGACCCTAACCTTTTTATTTGTTTGATTAGCAAAATCATTTTTGTGATTTATTTATTTATTTTTACTTTACACTTTTTATTAGAATTTTTTTAAAGATTTTTTTTCCCTTTTTTTGATTAAATTTGGAGGAAAACCTCTAATTCTTATTTTAAAATATTTTTTTTTAATTATAGCTTTTTATTTCTTAAATATTAAAACTGACACAAATATAAATTATTGCAATGGGTTCCCTGTTTTGTGATAATCGTTTTCATATATTACATGTATAGGTTTGAGTGAGCGGGGTGACTATCTATGGTGATGGTTTCTGTTAGCAACTGCATTTTTCTTTACATTTTTTTTATTTGTATTTTTTTTTTACTTAATTTCTTTTTGGCACATAATATGTCCCCCAGGAGGTCATTAACCCCTTAAGGACTCAGCCCTATTTCACCTTAAGGACTTGGCCATTTTTTGCAAATCTGACCCTTTGAATTATCCAGGCTATTCTGAGACAGTTTTTTTGTCACATACAGGTCCTTCTCAAAAAATGAGCATATTGTGATAAAGTTCATTATTTTCTGTAATGTACTGATAAACATTAGACTTTCATATATTTTAGATTCATTACACACAACTGAAGTAGTTCAAGCCTTTTATCTAAAAAAATTAGCATATTTCATCCGACCAATAAAAGAAAAGTGTTTTTAATACAAAAAAAGTCAACCTTCAAATAATTATGTTCAGTTCTGCACTCAATACTTGGTCGGGAATCCTTTTGCAGAAATGACTGCTTCAATGCGGCGTGGCATGGAGGCAATCAGCCTGTGGCACTGCTGAGGTGTTATGGAGGCCCAGGATGCTTCGATAGCGGCCTTAAGCTCATCCAGAGTGTTGGGTCTTGCGTCTCTCAACTTTCTCTTCCCAATATCCCACAGATTCTCTATGGGGTTCAGGTCAGGAGAGTTGGCAAGCCAATTGAGCACAGTAATACCATGGTCAGTAAACCATTTACCAGTGGTTTTGGCACTGTGAGCAGGTGCCAGGTCGTGCTGAAAATTGAAATCTTCATCTCCATAAAGCTTTTCAGCAGATGGAAGTATGAAGTGCTCCAAAATCTCCTGATAGCTAGCTGCATTGACCCTGCCCTTGATAAAACACAGTGGACCAACACCAGCAGCTGACATGGCACCCCAGACCATCACTGACTGTGGGTACTTGACACTGGACTTCAGGCATTTTGGCATTTCCCTCTCCCCAGTCTTCCTCCAGACTCTGGCACCTTGATTTCCGAACGACATGCAAAATTTGCTTTCATCTGAAAAAAGTACTTTGGACCACTGAGCAACAGTCCAGTGCTGCTTCTCTGTAGCCCAGGTTAGGCGCTTGTGCCGCTGTTTCTTGTTCAAAAGTGGCTTGACCTGGGGAATGCGGCACCTGTAGCCCATTTCCTGCACACGCCTGTACACGGTGGCTCTGGATGTTTCTACTCCAGACTCAGTCCACTGCTTCCGCAGGTCCCCCAAGGTCTGGAATCGGTCCTTCTCCACAATCTTCCTCAGGGTCCGGTCACCTCTTCTCGTTGTGCAGCGTTTTCTGCCACACTTTTTCCTTCCCACAGACTTCCCACTGAGGTGCCTTGATACAGCACTCTGGGAACAGCCTATTCGTTCAGAAATTTCTTTCTGTGTCTTACCCTCTTGCTTGAGGGTGTCAATGATGGCCTTCTGGACAGCAGTCAGGTCGGCAGTCTTACCCATGATTGCGGTTTTGAGTAATGAACCAGGCTGGGAGTTTTTAAAAGCCTCAGGAATCTTTTGCAGGTGTTTAGAGTTAATTAGTTGATTCAGATGATTAGGTTAATAGCTCGTTTAGAGAACCTTTTCATGATGTGCTAATTTTTTGAGATAGGAATTTGGGGTTTTCATGAGCTGTATGCCAAAATCATCAATATTAAAACAATAAAAGGCTTGAACTACTTCAGTTGTGTGTAATGAATCTAAAATATATGAAAGTCTAATGTTTATCAGTACATTACAGAAAATAATGAACTTTATCACAATATGCTAATTTTTTTAGAAGGACCTGTATTGTACTTCATGACACTGGTAAAATGAAGTAAAAAAAATTCATTTTTATTCATAAAAAAATACAAAATTTACCAAAAATGTGGAAAAAAAATTCAAAGTTTAAATTTCTCTACTTCTATAATGCATAGTAATACTTTAAAAAATAGTTATTACTTTACATTCCACATATGTCTACTTCATGTTTGGATCATTTTGGGAATGATATTTTCTTTTTTGGGGATGTTACAAGGCTTAGAAGTTTAGAAGCAAATCTTGAAATTTTTCCGAAATTTTCAAAAACCCATTTTTAGGGACCAGTTCAGGTCTGAAGTCACTTTGCAAGGCTTACATAATAGAAACCACCCAAAAATGACCCCATTCTATAAACTACACCCCTCAAGGTATTCAAAACTGATTTTACAAACTTTGTTTACCCTTTAGGTGATCCACAAGAATTAATGGAAAATAGAGATACAATTTCAAAATTTCCCTTTTTTGGTAGATTTTCCATTTTAATAATTTTTTCCAGTTACAAAGCAAGGGTTAACAGCCAAACCAAACTCAATATTTATGGCCCTGATTCTGTAGTTTACAGAAACACCCCATATGTGGTTGTAAATAACTGTACGGGCACACGGCAGGGCGCAGAAGGAAAGAAATGCCATAAGGTTTTTGGAAGGCAAATTTTGCTGGACTGTTTTTTTTGACACCATGTCCCATTTGAAGCCCCCCTGATGCACCCCTAGAGTAGAAACTCCATAAAAGTGACCCCATCTAAGAAACTACACCCCTCAAGGTATTAAAAACAGATTTTACAAACGTTGTTAACCCTTTAGGTGTTCTACAAGAGTTATTGGCAAATGGAGATGAAATTTCTGAATTTAAATTTTTGGGCAAATTTTCCATTTTAATCCATTTTTCCCAGTAACAAAGCAAGGGTTAACAGCCAAACAAAACTCCATATTTATGGCCCTGATTCTGTATTTTACAGAAACACCCCATATGTGGTCGTAAACAGCTGTACGGGCACACGGCAGGGCGCAGAAGGAAAGGAATGCCATACGGTTTTTGATAGGCAGATTTTGCTGGACTGTTTTTTTGACACCATGTTCCATTTGATGCCCTTCTGATGCACCCGTAGAGTAGAAACTCCAAAAAAGTGGCCCCATTTTAGAAACTACGGAATAGGGTGGCAGTATTGTTTGTACTAGTTTAGGGTAGATATGATTTTTGGTTGCTCTATAGTACACTTTTTGTGAGGAAAGATAACAAGAAATAGCTGTTTTTATTTTTTGTTATTTACAACATTCATCTGACAGGTTAGATCATGTGATATTTTTATAGACCAGGTTGTCACGAATGCGGTGATACCTAATATGTATACTTTTTTTTATGTAAAGCAAAAAAAATCATGTTTTAGTGTTTCCATAGTCTTTACCTTGGGTAGGGTATGATTTTTGCTGGATGAGATGACAGTTTTATTGGCACTATTTTGGGGGGCGTGTGACTGTTTGATCGCTTGCTATTATACTTTTTGTGATGTAAGGTGACAAAAATTGTTTTATTTAGCACAGTTTTTATTTTAATTTTTTTACGGTGTTCATCTGAGGGGTTAGGCCATGTGATATTTTTATAGAGCTGGTCGATACAGACGCGGCGATACCTAATATGTATACTTTTTTTTATTTATGTAAGTTTTACACAATGATTTATTTTTTGAAGCAAAAGAAATCGTGTTTTAGTGTTTCCATAGTCTGAGAGCCATAATTTTTTCAGTTTTTGTGCATTTACCTTGGGTAGGGTATGATTTTTGCGGGATGAGATGATGGTTTTATTGGCACTATTTTGGGATGTGTGTGACTTTTTGATCGCCTGCTATTACACTTTTTGTGATGTAAGGTGACAAAAATTGGTTTATTTAGCACAGTTTTTATTTAAAATAGTTTACGGTGTTCATGTGAGGGGTTAGTTCATTAGGTATCGCCGCGTCCGTATTGTCTGGCTCTATAAAAATAGAGCTGGACAATACGGATGCGGCGATACCTAATATGCATACTCCTCCCCCTCTATTTTTTACCATTTGTTTTTCACTTTATTTGGGGAAAATTACGTTTTTGTTTATTTTTACTCGAAACTTTACATTTTTAAACTTTATTTTTTCAACTTTTTTTTTCACTTTATTTTTTGTCCCACTTTGGGACCTGAGCTTTTGGGGGTCTAATCCTTTACAATGCATTCCAATATTTCTGTATTGGAATCCATTGACTGTACGAGTAATACAGCTTCCGGCCTGTGAGATCCAGGGGGCTGGATCTCACAGGCTCTTCACCTTCAATGCCATCGGGTCCCCCCTACAGCCGCATGGGGACCCGATGGCACCGCCGCCCACCGCCGCCGCACCAGGTAAAAGCCGCAAACCGCAGGTCTGAACTGACCTGCGGTTTGTGGCGATCGCCGACACGGGGGGGTCACGGGACCCTGCCGCGCATTAAGCCAAGGTGCCTGCTCAATGATTTGAGCAGGTACCTTGTTCGTTCCGATCACCGCCCGCCGGGCGGCGGTGATCGGAACAACACATGACGTACCGTCTTCTTCTTCCGAACAGGCACTGGGACCTGACATCACACAGCATCAGGCAGCGCACGCTGACGATGTGTGCATGCTAGGCCCAGGACAGTGCAGCATGGTGCTGACAGTAGGCCACGGAGCGGCGAGTGATAGCCGGCTTCACTTCACTCACTGTCACGCTTCGGAGTGGGAGGGAAACGCCACACAGAGCATAAGAGGGAAGGGGAAAACAGGGAATCAGGCCTGAGAACTAGGGAAGGAAGACGGACACCCCCAGTAAACCCCTAACCAAAATCCCAACTTGACTGCTAGTATGAACAGACCCCAAAGATAGGTGTGTTCATACACAGGAGTACCTAGAGTCCTATCTAGCTCTGTAGGATGCTGGTACTAATGGCAGGGATGAGACTACATGTTTTAGATCCTTTTCGGCTCAAGGGGCCAGATTTTGGAACCACCTACCTCTGGCCCTGAAAATGATTCCCAGTCTTCTCTCATTCAGACGTGCACTGAAAACCTTACTTTTCAAACAGGCGTTTGATCTTCCTATATAACATTTATTTGGTTTATATAATTTTGGGGGTTTTCTTAAATCTTAGTCTATAAATTCACAGTTAGTAATGTTCTTTTACTTTAAAGATACTTTTCCCCAACATTTATTACATTGTTTTCTTCACATTCTCTATATCTCGTCCGAACCCTTTGAACCTTGAGATCCCCCTACCTTCCTTTTTTTGGACTCTCCATTTGATAAGTGCTAGGAAATTGGTCTCTGGAATAGGTGCCTTATTCTCTAGGCCTTTGTGGCCCATGGCAAAGTGTCATGCCTTCTTTTTTTCCTCCCTGTTGAATTAGTCAGCTAAGCGCATCGAGGCCTGAAGGATAAAACTGCGTGTACACAAGACTATACATCATCATGTTCCTCCAAAAGGAAGGACGAACAGGGGTCTCCTTCAGGCCTAATACAAACAATAGGAAAATGCAACACACAGAACCCAAACCAAATACAAAAAGGGAAAGGAAAGACTTAACTTCAAAAGAGCAATGGAAGCACCAGGAACTCCGCCAAGAGCCACATACCAGCTGTTTACAACTGAAACAGAAGCAATAAACTGCACAGCATTCTGGGAAAAGCTACAATAAATAAGGAAAGTTAAATGACCACATTAGCAACACTTGAAGCAAGGGGTGTGGCCATTACCAGAAACAACACAGACACCTATTGATCCACAAAGAAAACCTCTCAGATCAAACCATGTGTTGCCAGTCTCACCGATCTCCTGCAACCTGTCGTGGGAACGTCCGTGACACTCACGCTTCGTGGTCATATGATCAAAACAAATCCTCAATATTTTTTTGTGACGATTACATCGAATAATCGTTATAGCCCTACTAGGGACAGACCCAAAAAATGGTCAAAAGCTGGATAACCCCTTTACATGGTTATCCCATGAAAAGTATTACTATACAATGAACAGGCATTATAGCAATATACAAGTAATAACATTATTGATAGGTTATTTTGCACATTATAAATATACAAGCTCCAATCTGCCATAGATTCCAGTCTAGGCACACAAACTGCTGGAGGATGTACCTAATTTATGATGAGGCATGCTCCATAAATTTGTCACATTCTCTGGCAGCACAAGGGATCGTAGACCAATGTAAAATGCTAGTGTATGATGAATCTCCTCCTAAGTGCCTACAGAGTATACAGACCACACTGTGACTCCTGTTCTAACATGCTTTTGGCTTGCGCTGCTTCCGAAAGATCATCCCTCAGAACAAGCAGATGTAAAATACGTGTTGGGGCTATACTTACAATGTAGTCTGTATACTCTATATGCACTTAATTCTTGACTGAGTTTGTATTTTTTTTTTAGGGTGATTGATCTACTAATTCATCAATTTATCACATATAATTATTTGGTTCTTGTACTACTACTTCTTTTACTATGTAGTTTGTATGGAGATATCTTATGGTAAAGGACAAACTTATGGACATTCATTATGATTTTTTCAAGAGGAACGTATGTACTCCATTATGTCCACTCCAGTTTTATGTAATGTTTATATATATATATATATATATATATATATATATATATATATATATACACTATTTATATATATATATATATATATATATATACTTTATTTTATTAATAAAAGGTGTTACTAATATGTATTTTGTGTGGGATGTCATTTATACATAGGTATTGTACAACATAGTGAGAGCGGATGTGGTGGCCATGTGACCTGCAAATTGCGATTGTGACACATAACCTTTTGCCTGCAGGATACAAAATAAATAACTGATTATGTAAATGAACATAATGATTTCCTTACAAATTCACCTAAATTTATGCGCACTTCACAGTGCAGTGAGATATTCTGCAGCATCAGCATATTCTATGCATAAAATGTAATTATTTTAATTGCAGGAGCTGGTGTCACCATCATTTTCAGTATGTATCCCTTCCGCTCCATTTTTTCCTTTCTGGCAAGAACAATTCATGCAGCTAATTACAATTTTTAGAAGTGATTAATAAATCCATCATATGCAGAGCTTCAAGCCAAGTTTGCTATTATGGTAATTAGGAATATCACCTGTTACTTTCCAATGACAGAAAACCGAAGAGCATGCATCATTATAATCCTAGTAATAACATCTGTGTGATCATTAAAATACTTGAGCTTGCATTATTTAAAGACGTGTTCTGTTGATCACATGTATTATTTACAGTATAACCCTATTGTGCATTTCCATCAAGAGTTACCAGTTACAAATGGAGTTGAAGATGTTACATCCTTAGAAAATATTTATAGACTTATTCTTTCAAATGTGTGGAACACACAAGTCTACTCCAATACTCGTCTAGATAAAAGACAAAGTTTATTTCAAAAACTTAAAAACATCTTACTGGTGAGCTGTATGTAAATTCATAGAAGTATCTTATAATCAATAAACAAAATGCATAACAAATAAAATGAGTAGAAATGAATATTTTTCACCAAATAACTTGTGATGAAAAGTTAAATTCTATCACATGTAGTGACCACCTTATGAGCGAGCTGTGTGGTCAGGAGGTCCATGCTAACTGCTGATGAAAGAAGTGCTTACTTATAGCGGAAGCAGTGAAATTCATTAATTACCGAATCAATTCTATACAAATCAAATATGCTCCAGTTGGCTAGAAATTTGGTATATGACACCCTGACGTCTTCTAAGACTTAGATATTTAACCACTACAGGACCGCCGCACAAAGGATTGCGTCTTTGCGGCGGCCCTGTTATTCTTCCTGGACGCGCTGGGGCGTCATCTCGCGAGACGCATGATTTCCTATGAACGCGTGCACACAGGCGCGCACATTCACAGGAACTGCAGGTAAACTAGCTGATCTACAGCCTGCCAGCGGTGATTGTTCGCTGGCAGGCTGTAGATGCGATTTTTTTTAACCCCTAAAAGGTATATTAGACGCTGTTTTGATAACAGCGTCTAATATACCTGCTACCTGGTCCTCTGGTGGTCCCTTTTGCTTGGATCGACCACAAAAGGACACAGACAGCTCTGAAAAGTAGCACCAAACACCACTACACTACACCCCCCCCCCCTATAGACTCCCTGATCACCCCCCTGTCATTGATCACCCCCCTGTCATTGATTACCCCCCTGGAAGGCTCCATTCAGATGTCCGTATGTGTTTTGCGGATCCGCGGTGTCCGTGTTTTGCGGATCCACGGATCAGTGGATCCTCAAAATAGATACGGACCTCTGAATGGAGCTTTACAGGGGGTGATCAATGACAGGGAGGTAATCAGGGAGTCCATATGGGGTGATCACCCCCCTGTAAGGCTCCATTCAGACGTCTGTATGTGTTTTGCGGGTGATCAGGCAGTCTCCGCAAAATTCACCCCCCTGGATCCGCAAAGCACGGACACCGCGGATCCGCAAAACACATACGGACGTCTGAATGGAGCCTTACATGGGGGTGATCAATGACAGGGTGGTGATCCGTGGATCTGCAAAACACGGACAACGGCAATGTGCTTTCCGCATTTTGCGGGTCCGCACATTGCCAGAACTATATAGAAAATGCCTTTTCTTGTCCGCAATTGCGAACAAGAATAGGACATGTTCTATAGGCTCTACAAAAAACGCAGTGTTCGCCCTATCAGGTCTGATCTTGTGCGCACACTTGCGTTCAGTCCGCCCCTGCAAAAACACGGTAAAATCGCTGCGGCGCTATAAAAAGATCACAAGTTAGCGGAAATTGATTTTTTTTTGTTTTTTCTTACAAAGTCTCATTTTCCACTAACTTGTGACAAAAAATAAAATCTCACATGAACTCACCATACCCCTCACGGAATCCAAATGTGTAAAAAAAAATTGACATTTATATTCCAGACTTCTTCTCACGCTTTAGGGCCCCTAAAATGCGAGGGCAGTATAAATACCCCACATGTGACCCCATTTCGGAAAGAAGGCACCCCAAGGTATTTGCTGAGGGGCATATTGAGTCCATGAAAGATTTAACTTTTTGTCACAAGTTAGCGGAAAGGGAGACTTTGTGAGAAAAAAACTAAAAAAAATCTATTTCCGCTAACTTGTGCCCAAAAAAAAAACTTCTATGAACTCGCCATGCCCCTCATGGAATACCTTGGGGTGTATTCTTTCTAAAATGGGGTCACTTGTGGGGTATTTATACTGCCCTGGTATTTTAGGGGAGAAAAAGTCTAGAATCCAAATGTCTAAAAATGCCCTCCTAAAAGGAATTTGGGCCCCTTTGCGCACCTAGGCTGCAAAAAAGTGTCACACATGTGGTATTGCCGTACTCAGGAGAAGTTGGGCAATGTGTTTTGGGGTGTATTTTTCCATATAACCATGCTGGGTGAGATAAATATCTCAAATGACAACTTTGTATAAAAAAAAAAGGGAAAAGTTGTATTTTAGAGAGATATTTCTCTCATCCAGCATGGGTATATGTAAAAAGACACCCCGAAACACATTGCCCAACTTCTCCTGAGTACGGCGATACCACATGTGTGACACTTTTTTGCAGCCTAGGTGGGCAAAGGGGCAAAAATTCTAAAGAGCACCTTTAGGATTTCACAGGGCATTTTTAACACATTTGAATTTCAAACTACTTCTCACGCACTAGGGCTCCTAAAATGCCAGGGCAGTATAACTACCCCACAAGTGACCCCATTTTGGAAAGAAGACACCCCAAGGTATTTCGTGAGGGGCATAGTGAGTTCATGGAAGTTTTTATTTTTTGTCACAAGTTAGTAGAATATGAGACTTTGTAAAAAAAAGAAAATCATAATTTTCCACTAACTTGTGACAAAAAATAAAAAGTTCTATGAACTCACTATGCCCATCAGTGAATACCTTAGGGTGTCTACTTTCCGAAATGGGGTCATTTGTGGGGGGTTTCTACTGTCTGGGCATTGAAGAACCTCAGGAAACATGACAGGTGCTCAGAAAGTCAGAGCTGCTTCAAAATGCGGAAATTCACATTTTTGTACCATAGTTTGTAAACGCTATAACTTTTACCCAAACCAATAAATATACACTTATTGCATTTTTTTTTTATCAAAGACATGTAGAACAATAAATTTAGAGAAAAATGTATATAGAAATGTATTTTTTTTTATGTACAACTGAAAGTGAAAAATGTATTTTTTTTGCAAAAAGTTTGGTAAATTTTGATTAATAACAAAAAATGTCAGCAGCAATGAAATACCACCAAATGAAAGCTCTATTAATAAGAAGAAAAGGAGGTAAAATTCATTTGGGTGGTAAGTTGTATGACCAAGCAATAAACCATGAAAGAAGTGTAGTGCAGAATTGTAAAAAGTGGTCTGGTCATTAAGTGGGTTTAAGCTAGGGGAGCTGAGGTGGTTAAAATGTTTTCATTATCTCCTTTTTACATTTTTTATGAATTTTTTGCTCCCCGTTTCCTTTTAAGCTCTTGAATAGTGTTGATCGAGCACCAAAGTGCTCGGGTGCTCTGGCCGAACACATCGGGATGCTCGGGTGCTCGGTAGAGTATAATGGAAGTCAATGGGAGAACCCGAGCATTAAACCAGGCACCCCCTGCTCTGAAGCAGGGAGGGTGCCTGGTTCATAGGAAAAGGTCAGAAAATGATGGAAACACCACCGAAATGGTTCTGGAACAGCATGGGGAGGATGTCTGGATGCATCTTGGACTCCCAGGTCGCTGCTGGGAATTATGTTGTCCGAGTAGTACGCCACTTTTACAGACTGACAATAAAATGCACAAAACCGAAGATAAAATCGATTTTAGAGGAAAAATTGTTAGGAAACATTCTTTCCTGTACATTTACTTGTATATAAGGTGCAAGTGCTGCCAAAAATTACAAGGAAAAGGCACTCCGATACAACCTGTATATCACATAAAGAAGGGCCTCATTCACATTGTGGTACAATTATTCAGGTAGTGGGACTCCTACACTCATAAAGCCTAGGCACTAAGTGAAAGGGCTGCCAAAAATTACAAGGAAACAGCACTCCAATACACCCATTGTTACACATAAAAGAGGGCATCATACACAGCCTTGAAAAATTATGATTGATGGCCCGCTAGTGACCCTTAAAAACATTAGGAGCAAGGGCCTGCTGATCTGACCATCTATAACATTATGGGTGAGGGCCTGCTGCCGCTTTGGTGACTCTAGATAACCTGGGGCTGATTGCAAGTCCCTGTGACAGCGACGATCCATTCGGATGTCTGCCATATCAAATTTTGATGTTATTTTCAGCCCAAACCATGTAGACCATGGGTAACGGGGGAATCATGGTTTGATTCCAGACAGGGAGCCTGAGAAACAGCTATGGCTACCACATCCAAGCAAGGCTGCATGCGTGCAAATTACCTATTAGGTATAATTAGGTGAGGGCCTGCAGGTGAGCTGCCCCTGTAAAAGATTGTAGGTGAAGGCCTGCTAGTGACTCTCAAAAACATTTGGAGCAAGGGTCTGTTGATCTGACCATCTAAAACATTATGGGCGAGGGCCTGCTTCCGCTTAGGTGACTCTAGATAACCTGGGGCCGATTGCAAGTCCCCGTGACGGCGACAATCCATTCGGATGTCTGCCCTATCAACTTTTGATGTTATTTTCAGCGCAAACCATGGTGTCTACGGATAACAAGGGAATCATGGTTCGATTCCGGAGAGGGAGCCTGAGACACAGCTATGGCTACCACATCCAAGCAAGGCAGCATGCACACAATTACCTATTAGGTATAATTAGGCTAGGGCCTGCAGGTGAGTTGACCCTGTAAAAGATTTTAGGTGCAGACCTGCTGGTGAGCTGACCCTCTAAAAGGTTGTAGGTGAGGGCCTGGTTAGGTCAGTGACCTCATCGTCCACCACCTCCTCTTCCACTTCCTCACACTGATCATCCTCCTGATTTGTTGACCTAACCACAACCTCATTGATTGACAACTGTGTCTCATCCTCTTCATCAACCTCTTGAGACAGTAATTGCGGTTGACTCATTGGCAACTGTGTCTCATCATCATCCACCTCATTAAACACTAATTGCCGTTCCCCACCGTCATGTTCTTGTGACTGTGGATGCTCAAGAGGTTGGCAATCAGGGCACAAGATCTCATGTCCCTCTTAAAGTGTTCTTGGTGAGAGGGCCAAATCAAGTAATGGCGATGAAAAAGAGGTCCTCGGAATATCCGAGTGTGGGATCACTTGTTTGGCCAGACTGTACATGGTGGGAGGAAGGAGGATCAGGGTGAGGATTGTGTTGACCAGACTCCTGGCTACTGAGACTGGACTTGGTGGAAGACAGGGTGGTGCTTAACTGACTGGAAGCATTATGTGCTGCAATCCAACCAACTACCTGCTCGCACTGGGCTGACTTTGCGAACATTGTCCTGCGCCGCCTTGCCAACTGGGACATAAAGCTAAGTAACGTGGATGATTGTTTTTCTTGTGCTCTGGCAGCAGGCACAGTTTCTCCGCACCCAGGGCCACGGCCTCTGCGTGCACCGTCAGCATCACGGCCACTTCCCCATTCCTCACTGCTCGCCTTCTTCATTTTAAATGTGATATATGCTTGAAAGTATGTCACACGTACAGTAGCGTAGGATTTGGGAGTGTATGCGCAAATTTACAAAGGTATTACACAGGTACCACAGGTAATGTCACTGTTCGCAGTGTCTACGGAAAAAGTACACTGGATGACACTGAAATTTTAGGGATGCGCACACTTTAAACAGGAGATGTGGCGCAGATAATTTAACTGTCCGCAGCGGCCTATTACACGGTATTCAGCGCAGGATGCACTAAAAATATATATTGCTGCTGTCACACACAATATACCTCTTAAAAGGACTTTTGGGTATCTGAAATGTCTTTGGTATAAAAATCTTCTTATCACACTCCCTACACTGTCTGTAACTTCCTATGCACAGCTCTCCCTGACTCTGAGCAATTTAGCTCAGGTTGCGCTGCAAAAATATATTGCTGCTGTCACACACAATAGTCCTTCCAAGGTATTTTGGGTCTCTGAAACGTTTTTGTACACTTATAATATTTGATTACACTCCCTACACTCTCTGTCCCTTCATATTCTTAGCTCTCCCTGACGTAGAATGAGCTGAACACGCATCATCAGGTGCTATATAGCACCCAATGACGTTTTTTGGCGAGCCCATCACTGTAATGCCAGTAGCCAACATGGCTACTGGCATTACAGTGAGGGCAGCACTTACCTGCATGTTTGTTGGCTGCGTAGAAGCCAAGAAACATGTGGGGAGGAGACTCGAGCATGGCACTCGAGCACATGCGGTACTCGGCCAAGTACCGCCATGTGCCGAGTATCGAGATGCTCTAGCCGGACAGGTAAAGTGTCCCTTATTTGCAGGGCCCCCATCATAATTGCCCAGGGCCCCCATCGTCTAAGGGGCCTCCTGCTTTAGTGCTGCTGTTCAGCTGAACATACCTGGAAGAGAGCGGACGGACAGCTGAACAGCTGCACTTTACTATGCAGTGTAAGGTCCCCTCCCTCACATATAAGAGAAATCATTGTTTCAGTGCTGCTCTGGGAACTGATGCTCCGGACACCAGCAACACTCTTCTAGTGGAGCTGTAGGACCTGTGATGACGTCACATGCAGGAGGTGGAGTTCAGCAGAGAAGAGGGCGTGAAGGACCTGCGATGCCCTCACCATCGTATGACCAGAACAGGAGGCGGAGCTCATCAGTGCAGTAAAGTAGAAGAAGTGCAGAAGAAGACAAGTGATGCATTGGAAGAAGTGAAGGATTAGATGTAAGAGACAGGGAAATGCTGGGAGTTGTAGTCCTCTCCTCTTATACCTCATGTTATGTAATATCAGAGTACATTACAAGAGGAGGTATGAGGAGTGGAGTACAACTCTCAGCATGTCCAGGCCATTATTATGTAATATCAGGGTACATTACAACACCCTATATATGCTGGGAGTTGTAGTCCTCTCCTCTTTTAATGTACTCTAATATCACATAATACCTGCTTGACAATCTGGGAGTTGTAGTCTTCTCTTATACCTCCTCAAGTCTCAATGCCTATGAGGCATTAGAAAAGCGCAAGAAGCAATGACAACAATCATTGGAGCCACATGCATCGGGACGCAGCAACACAAGTCACAGATAAAACTGAGGTCTGCATCGCAGACAGCTGCAAGGGAACGGGAGTGAGACAGAATATATTTTTTTTAATAATAAATGTCCACACTACTGAGGGCAACAGGAAAGGGGGGAAGGAGTTCATTATACACTGAGCAAAAATATAAACGCAACACTTTCAGTTTTGCTCCCATTTTGCATAAGCTGAACTCAAAGATCTGAAACATTTTCTACATACACAAAAGACCCATTACTCAAATATTGTTCACAAATCTGTCTAAATCTGTGTTAGTGAGCACTTCTCCTTTGCCGAGATAATCCATCCCACCTCACAGGTGTGGCATATCAAGGCGCTGATTAAACAGAATGAATATTAAACAGATGTGCCTTAGACTGCCCACAATAAAAGGACACTCTGAAATGTGCACAGTTTCGCCTTATTGGGGGGGGGGGGGGTCAGAAAACCAGTCAGTATCTGGTGTAGCCACCATTTGCCTCACGCAGTGCAACACATCTCTGTCATATAGAGTTGATCAGGTTGTTGATTGTGGCCTGTTGCCCACTCCTCTTCAATAGCTGTGCGAAGTTGCAGAATATTGGCAAGAACTGGAACACGCTGTCGTATACGCCGATTAAGAACATGCACAATAAGTGACATGTCCGGTGAGTATGCTGGCCATGTAAGAACTGGGATGTTTTCAGCTTCCAGGAATCGTGTACAGATCCTTGCAATATGGGGCTGTGCATTATCATGCTGCAACATGAGGTGATGGCCGTGGATGAATGGTACAACAAAGGGCATCAGGATCTCGTCACGGTATCTTTGTGCATTCAAAAATGCCATCAATAAAATGCTACCATGTTTGTTGTCCATAACATATGCCTGCCCATACCATAACCCCACCGCCACCATGGGGCACTCGATCCACAACGTTGACGTCAGCAAACTGCTCACCCACACAATGCCACACACGCTGTCTGCCATCTGCCCTGAACAGTGAAAACCGGGACTCATCCATGAACAGAAAGCCTCTCCAACGTGCCAGATGCCATCGAATGTGAGCATTTGCCCACTCAAGTCGGTTATGATGACGAACTGCAGTCAGGTCCAGACCCCGATGAGGACAACGAGCATGCAGATGAGCTTCCCTGAGATGGTTTCTGAAAGTTTGTGCAGAAATTCTTTGGTTATGCAAACCGATTATTGCTGCAGCTGTCCGGGTGGCTGGTCTCAGACGATCATGGTGAACATGCTGGATGTGGAGGTCCTGGGCTCATGTGGTTACATGTGGTCTGCGGTTGTGAGGCCGGTTGGATGTAATGCTAATTTCTCTGAAACACCTTTGGAGACGGTTTATGGTAGAGAAATGAACATTCATTGCACGGGCAACAGCTGTGTTATCAAACTGAGTGGCCTTTTATTGTGGGAAGTCTAAGGCACACCTGTACAATATTCATGCTGTCTAATCAGCACCTTGATATGCCACACCTGTGAGGTAGGATGGATTATCTCGGCAAATGAGTGCACACTAACACAGATTTGTGAACAATATTTGAGAGTAATGGGTGTCACGGAAGGTGTACAGGTAACAAGACAGTGCAAAATGAATGTATGACTCACTGGATCCCACTCAAGCACAGCGCGGACCTTCTCGGGGTCCATGCGAAAACCATTTCTGGAACCGCAAACACACATTTTTCCAGTTTTGCGTATAATTTATTCTCCCGCAGGATGAGCAAGACCTGACGTAAATGTTCCTTATGAGTTTTGAAATCAGGAGAAAAAATCAAAATGTCATCCAAATACACTAATATAAATTTTCCCATTAAATGATAAAAAATGCTGTTCACGAAATGCTGAAAAACGGCTGGGGCATTCATCAAACCAAAAGGCATAACCAAATTCTCAAAATCGCCCTCAGGGGTATTGAAGGCCGTATTCCATTTGTCTCCTTTTCTGACCCTGACCAGGTTGTATGCCCCACTTAGATCTAATTTGGAAAAGACTTTAGCCCTAACAATCTGGTTAAACAGGTCCGGGATCAGAGGAAGCGGATAAGGGTCACGAATAGTGATACTGTTCAGCTCCCTGAAATCCAGACATGGTCTTAAAGAACCATCTTTTTTCTTAACAAAGAAAAAAACTGCGGCAACAGGTGACTTCGAGGGTCGTATGTGTCCTTTTCTCAGACTCTCAGAGATATAAGCACGCATAGCGACCCTTTCAAGTTGGGAAAGATTGTATAAACGAGATTTAGGCAGCTTGGCGCCTGGGGTGAGATTAATAGTGCAATCGTACTCCCTGTGCGGGGGCAAATCCTGAACTCCACTCTCAAAGAAGACATCCGAAAATTCAGAGAGAAAAGGTGGTACAGTCTTAGTAGAAACCTCAGAAACAGATGTCGTGAGGCAATTCTCTCTGCAAAAGTCACTCCAACGATTTTGTTGCCTCGCTTGCCAATCAATGGTGGGGTTATGTTTAGTGAGCCAGGGTAGCCCCAACACAAGAGGAGTAGGTAATCCGCTAAGGACGAAACATGACACATCCTCAACATGAGCATCACTCACAATTAAACGAATATCGTGAACTATGCCCTTTAATGATTTTTGAGAAAGTGGAGCGGACTCAATAGCAAAAACAGGAATATTCTTTCCCAAAGTGAACACCTGGAAACCATGAGTTATCGCAAAATGATTATCAATGAGATTGACAGCTGCTCCACTATCTACAAAAATCTCACAAAAAATGTTCTTGCTCTCTAGCGCCACCCTGGCAGGCAGGACAAAACGGAAACTACAAGCAAACGGAAAACCTTCAATTTCCGCCTCAACCCTGCCAATAATAACAGATGGAACATTTTTAAAAGATTTTTCCCTTTTTGTTTCTTTATTACTCCCAGAAAACTGCCTGAATCTCCTAGAGGGACAAACATTTGCCAAATGATTTATACCTCCACAACAAAAACAAACCTTCCCATGCTAGCTGAATCTTCTATTGTCAGAGGCAATCAACCCCAGCTGCATGGGCTCCTGCTCAGAAGGGGCTGACAGCGACTGAGACCCCTGCGCACAGAATGAGACCGCTGCACTGTCCTGGGACTGAGTATGACAGGAAGGAGAGATCTCTCCTCTCTCTCTAAGACGCCTGTCAATACGAACGGCCTGAGACATAGCAGAGTCCAAGGAGATAGGCCTCTCATGAAAAGCAAATGCATCTTTCAATCCCTCAGAAAGACCATGGCAAAATTGACTTCGGAGTGCAGCATCATTCCAACCAGTATCAGCTGGCCATCTCCGAAATTCTGAGCAATATATCTCTGCGGATTGTTTACCCTGGCATAACAGACGTAGTCTAGACTCAGCCAAAGCAACACGATCCGGATCATCATATATCTGACCCAGGGCTAAAAAGAATTCATCCACTGATTGGAGGGGCCGTGCCCCCACCGGCAGCGAAAAGGCCCACAACTGAGCGTTACCCCTGAGCAGCGATATAATGATCCCCACCCTCCGTTCCTCATCACCAGAGGAATGGGGAAGAAGGCGAAAATGGAGTTTGCAAGCCTCTCTGAAACGCACAAAATTCTCACTACCCCCGGAGAACGTATCCGGGAGCGAGATCTTAGGCTCAGAACAAACTCCATGAACGCAAGCTGAACCGGTCACTAGAAACTGAGAAAGAGTCTTACGGAGATCAGCTACCTCCAATGAAAGACCCTGAAAGCGTTCAGTCAAAAGTGAAACCGGATCCATGCTTGAGATGGTTTTGGCGGCTTATAATGTCACGGAAGGTGTACAGGTAACAAGACAATGCAAAATGAATGTATGACTCACTGGATCCAAAACTAAGGAACAAAAGGGAGACCCCTGCATAAGACCTGGCACTCTCCCTGATTGCTCAGCCTATGCGAACACCCCAATGGTGGATGATCGCATATCCTCGTACCTCGACTATCTAACACCTGAACACCCTAAAATAGTGAGGGGACACGACCACCAGCTCCCTACACTAGACACGGAGGGAGTCAGGGTCACCTGGGATCCAGCAAACAGAAAATCACAAATGAATGTAACACTTATCTTGTAGAAGACTGGGAAATAGGATCAGCATGCACACACACTCCAGGAAGTTGTATAAACCGCACACTAATGCATTATGGGGAGGAATTTAAAGGGATGCAATCAGTCCAACTACATGACAGCTGAGAGAGGCTAACGAGATGAAGAACTGAAACCAAAACAAAGAAAGCTCAAGGAGGAGGTTCTGAAAGGCATCTGTCAGAGCTTCTCAGATGTCTGGTTGTGACAATGGGTCTTTTGTGTATGTAGAAAATGTTTAAGATCTTTGAGTTCAGCTCATGCAAAATGGGAGCAAAGCCGAAAGTGTTGCGTTTTTATTTTTGTTCAGTGTATATACTTGGCACCAGTGTTCCCTCTAAGCCTTGGCAGCTGCTGATCGGGGTCGGCTCAGAGCTGGACACAGCGCCATCAAAGGTGGGCGATAGGAAAACCTAAATAATTGTCACATTAAAGAGCATACAATGTAACCCCTGCACCATGCTGTGTAATATACAGCATAATTCTTACACCATGCTGTACAGAATACATTATAATCCCTGCACCATGCCGTATAATATACATTATAATCCCTGCACCATGCCGTATAATATACAAACCGGATTCCAAAAAAGTTCGGACACTATACAAATCGTGAATAAAAACTGAATGCAATGATGTGGAGGTGCCAACTTCTAATATTTTATTCAGAATAGAACATAAATCACGGAACAAAAGTTTAAACTGAGAAAATGTACCATTTTAATGGAAAAATATGTTGAATCAGAATTTCATGGTGTCAACAAATCCCCAAAAAGTTGGGACAAGGCCATTTTCACCACTGTGTGGCATCTCCCCTTCTTCTTACAACACTCAACAGACGTCTGGGGACCGAGGAGACCAGTTTCTCAAGTTTAGAAATAGGAATGCTCTCCTATTCTTGTCTAATACAGGCCTCTAACTGTTCAATTGTCTTGGGCCTTCTTTGTTGCACCTTCCTCTTTATGATGCGCCAAATGTTCTCTATAGGTGAAAGATCTGGACTGCAGACTGGCCATTGCAGTACCCGGATCCTTCTCCTACGCAGCCATGATGTTGTGATTGATGCAGAATGTGGTCTGGCATTGTCTTGTTGAAAAATGCAGGGTCTTCCCTGAAAGAGATGACGTCTGGATGGGAGCATATGTTGTTCTAGAACCTGAATATATTTTTCTGCATTGATGGTGCCTTTCCAGACATGCAAGCTGCCCATGCCACACGCACTCATGCAACCCCATACCATCAGAGATGCAGGCTTCTGAACTGAGCGTTGATAACAACTTGGGTTGTCCTTGTCCTCTTTGGTCCGGATGACATGGCATCCCAGATTTCCAAAAAGAACTTTGAATCGTGACTCGTCTGACCACAGAACAGTCTTCCATTTTGCCACACTCCATTTTAAATGATCCCTGGCCCAGTGAAAACGCCTGAGCTTGTGGATCTTGCTTAGAAATGGCTTCTTCTTTGCACTGTACAGTTTCAGCTGGCAACGGCGGATGGCACGGTGGATTGTGTTCACTGACAATGGTTTCTGGAAGTATTCCTGAGCCCATTCTGTGATTTCCTTTACAGTAGCATTCCTGTTTGTGGTGCAGTGTAGTTTAAGGGCCCGGAGATCACAGGCATCCAGTATGGTTTTACGGCCTTGACGCTTACGCACAGAGATTGTTCCAGATTCTCGGAATCTTCGGATGATGTTATGCACAGTTGATGATGATAGATGCAAAGTCTTTGCAATTTTTCGCTGGGTAACACCTTTCTGATATTGCTCCACTATCTTTCTGCGCAACATTGTGGGAATTGGTGATCCTCTACCCATCTTGGCTTCTGAGAGACACTGCCACTCTGAGAAGCTCTTTTTATACCCAATCATGTTGCCAATTGACCTAATTAGTGTTAATTGGTCTTCCAGCTCTTCGTTATGCTCAAATTTACTTTTTACGGCCTCTTAGGCCCCATGCACACGGCCGTTGTTCACAGCCGTGTGCGGGCCGTGGAACCGCGGCCTGGATCCCTCCTGAGAGCAGGAGCGCACGGCGTCACTGGTTGCTATGACGCCATGCGCTCCCTGCTGCCGGCACAGTACAGTAATACACTGGTATAGATCATACCAGTGTATTACTGTATTGCGGCGGCAGCTGGGAGCGCACGGCGTCATAGCAACCAGTGACGCCGTGCGCTCCTGCTCTCAGGAGGGATCCAGGCCGCGGTTCCACGGCCCGCACACGGCTGTGAAACACGGCCGTGTGCATAGGGCCTTATTGCTACTTGTCCCAACTTTTTGGGGATTTGTTGACACCGTGAAAATTTGAATCAACGTATTTTTCCTTTAAAATGATACATTTAGGCCTCATGCACACGACCGTTGTGTGCATCCGTGGCCGTTGTGCCGCTTTCCATTTTTTTTTCACGGACCCATTGACTTTCAATGTGTCCGTGGAAAAATCGGAAAATGCACCGTTTGGCAGCCGCATCTGTGATCCGTGTTTCCTGGCCGTGAAAAAAATATGACCTGTCCTATTTTTTTCACGGCCAACGGTTCACGGGCCCGTTCAAGTCAATGGGTCCGTGAAAAATCACGGATGCACACAAGATTGTCATCCGCGTCCGTGATCCGTGTCCGTGATCCGAGTCCGTGCCAACAAGAAACAATATCTCCTTGTTCCTTCACTTAGTTTATAGTGCCCCTTATCAAAATAGAATGTTCATTACAAAAAATTAAACATATTAGATAGTGTTTGTTGTGATATAGTTACATTACCGCCTCGATGTCTTCAGCGGGAACAACTGAAGCGCTGGAACAGCCTCGATGACTTTAGTGGGAACAGACTTGTACGGGAGCCGCTCCACGCATACACCGAGCGGCGAGTGCTGTAGCTGCGATGGTTCTTTTCCAGACTTGACAGGCAATACTACCAAACACGTGGGACGCCAAGTCTGGAAAAGAACCATAAGTTTTGTATATATAAAACGGTATATGTAATAGGGTTGATGAATTGTTTGTTGATTGTACCTATGTCAGACATTTTATAATGATGAGTTTCTATTGTTCTAATTAAAAATATTTACATTTTTAATACAACCCCGTATGGTAGAGTGCGTGTTAACCACCTATTAGTATATACTCTTTTTTTTAGAGGCTTTTAGGGTAAGCCTTAGTAACAGAACACCTCAGTCCACAAATCACGACAGGTGAGCCACCATATACATTTGATCAGTTTGCATGTTCAAGTCCCGTAAAGGGACTAAAAATAACAGTTAAAAATAAATAAAAACACAATAATATTACAATTTTAAATCACCCTTTTACAATATACATATAAGAATAAATAAACAGTAAGACTATGGAACTCTCTGGTAGAGGAGGTTGTGATGGTGAACTCAAAAGAGTCAAAAGGGGCCTGAATGCATTTCTGGAGAACTGGCTATTACCTCACTGGATTAACCTTGCAGGATAATAAACTGAACTGGATGGACATATGTTTTTTAGCCTTATAAAATATATTAGTATGCAGGGCTGCTTACAGTCATTATTGCTTACTCTAATGATGGAGCCAGCGGCCTCAGCCACTCGTAATCACCCAGATATAGATGGGGTCATTTACTATTCTGAAATTTCAGGCCATTGCTCCGCTATCTGTGACTTCGCTTCGTTCACGTCAGGTCTAAAATTGTGGGCATAGGCAGGGAAGGGGGCAGGCCAGCAGGCCCATCTCATTCATTATTTTCTACGCCTATTTTAGGCGTAAAAAATGGTCTAAATGTAAGACAGCAAGGAAGCTGGTTTACATTTAGAACTGGTGCTGGATGCACGGAAGTTATGGAGAGGCCGGCACCTCTTCATAACTTCGGAGGAACTACCACCAGCTATGGGCCTTTATTAAGACCGACGTCTAAAACGCTGGTCTTAATAAATGTGTGAGTGTTTTAAGTTTGGGTTAGGCGGCATGCACAAGACCGCATTTTGTACTCGTGTCTGATCCGCATTACATGCGGATTGCACAGGGACCCATTCATTTCTATGGGTCCACAAAAAAACGGACCGCACATGCATGTCATCTGTGTGCTGTTCGGATCCGTGTGTCTGTTCCGCAAATTATAGAACATTTGCAATTTCTAGTAAATGGAGTGAGAAAAATACGGCTTGCACAAGAAAGGTGTCCATATTTTGAGGAAACATGGTTTGTGGACTGTAATACGGACACAGTCATGTGCATGAGGCCTTAAGAAAAGCAGATTACTCTTTTGGCAAGGCAATTAAATTGATAGAATTGTTCACCAAACACTCTGGTATTAAAATAAATCTTAACAGATCATCTATTCTCCCTGTAGATAACCGAGATAGTGGATCAGATGCTACAAGCGGTTTACCAGCCTCTCAGACATTTAAATACCCGTGTTTTCATCTCACAACAACCCACAGATTACATCAGGCTGAATACTGTATTATGCTGCTTATTAAAAAGCTTAGGGATAAGGCAAGATCCTGGCGACTACTCCCTCAATTTTAGCACCAGGGATTACTATAGTAAAAATGTATTGCCTGAATTATTTACTCTCTTCACAATTTACTTACAGTTATCTCAAGTTCAATTTCTTTCCACATTTGAGTCTAACATATTTACACAGAGAGAAGTTGTTTTCCAAAGTTATATATCTCCAAAACAGAAGGGTGGTGAGTTTGACTGGGGACATGGTTGATTTCACTGTAACAGTACCTGCAGCACCATGCCATAAAGGCTATATACACCTTTGGAGGCATTTTTTTTATTTTATTATTGCAATGTACTTATTTTGAGTTAAAAGTCATTTTTCAATGATCTTTATTAACAATATGGAATCCATTCTTGTGTACATAGCTGAGATGCTCTACTAGCTGCCGCTGGATTTTTTGTATTTTCCGTCAGTTGGGGAGCAGACAGACTTCTTATCTCTGATCTGCGATATTATAAACACTCATTAAAGCTCAACCCTTATCTTACTGATAAGAACTGGGCCGGTTTTAGACAAAATGTGGCCCTGGGCAAAAATAAAAAGTAGCGGCCCAAATTCTGAAGTACTGTATCAACAGTCACATTTATTCACTTGACGTAAGGGGAGAAGTCACGGCCGTGGCCCACAATTGGTTTCAGGCAGCGTCAAAGTGGATGATGACATCCAGGGACCTGGCAGAGATTGGAGAGCACTGGAGCCAAGAGCCAGTGTCAGGAAGCAGGTAAGGCCCAGTTCACACTTCAGTTATTTCCATCAGTTATTGTGAGCCAAAATCAGTAGTGAAGGCTACTCAGAGATAAGGTATAAGGGAAAGATTTCTTCCTGTTCTGTGTTTTTGACCTGCATCTGGTTTTGGCTCACAATAAATGATGGAAATAACTGAAGTGTGAACTCAGCCTAGGGGCTCATGTAGACGGCTGTTGCTCATCTCCAATATATTGTCACCGACCGTGTGCTCACCATATCACGGATGCTGACCCATTCACTTGAATGGGTCCACAATCCAGAAGGAGCAGTGTGTAACGGAGGAATGGAACCCCACGGAAGCACTATGGAGTGCTGCAGTGGGGTTTCTCTCCGTGCCTCCGCACCACAAAAAATAGAACATGTTCTATTTTTTTGCGGTATGGACGGATCACAGACCCATTAAAGTTGAATGGGTCTGTATCCATCTGGGGGGGGAGGTATGCTGGAGGAATGTTTTCTCCTCGTCTTTCACTCTCCACATGTAATTCTGGGTAAATCTCTAGGGGGCAGCATTGCCATACACATGGCTCATATGTCTGCTCAGTAATTATCTGCCGCAATAAAATTTAAAGGGCATTTCCTTAATTCATGTGAGGGGTTGCAAGTCACCTGGGCTATTGATTGACAGGGCTCTGGTAACTGCGTTTACCAGGTGCCGTTTCTTGGGGTTGCTTGCATGTTTCACCAGGTTGGTCACATCATTCGTCATTTACATACAGCACATGATTATCTTAGCCAGTATTTTGCTCACATCGGTTAGCTCTTGTCGCAAAAAAAAATAGTTTCATACGGTCAGTTTTCCACAATTCCTATTCTTCTAATTGTTCCCATTTCTTTTTTTGTTGTTATTACTAAAGCGGTGTTGTTTTTGTCAGTGATAAGGCAGGAAGGGGGATAAGGGAGGAAGGGGGACACCAGAAATCCATAAAGGAATAAGGGAGGAAGGGGGACACCAGAAATCCATAAAGGAAAGTAACGAAGAAGGACTTAAAGGTACAGACACCATTGCTATTTCGAAGCACCTGACGCTTATGCCAGCGATCATTGCACATATACATATACCTTTTACACACATAGCCGGCTGACACACTGTGATTCCATACAATTCTCTGCACCACCTCCCCCCCCCCCCCCTCTTTTTTCCAAGTGCCATTTAACTATTTATCTAACCTATCTAAAGGGTAGTAGCTGCTTAGTTTGTAATCCCAGCGCTAATGTCCAATATCACCCACGGGTGATATATTAGTATACATATCATATATTTTTACCTCAAGGAGGACAACAACTCCTTTCTAGGGCATTCAGCCGCGGAATCCCCCTATATAGGCTGATTTTTTTAAATAAAATTCTAAGCAACTGGAGCGCAGGGAGGTCTATCCTGTTATTGGAGCAACATTGACATGGAGCTGTTTTGCAGGCACTTCGCCAGTCTGAAATCTCTGATGTGCGCCACATGTCAGTCTCCTGCCCATACTACCACTTGGTGTCCATTGGCTGACCTTACAGCTGTTCCCAGTACCTCCAAAGGCGTAACCAACCCGGGTTCTAGTCAGCAGACAGTTCAGTACGACAAACTGGGGAGACCGATTTATTTCTTAGGGAAAGCTCAGCTGTGTAACAATTTCAATTACGCTATTTGCAACTACAGTCAGTGCAGGTTATTGCATGTCTGTGCCACGTGTTTCAGGGCACATCCGGTCATGGTGTGCACCTTGAAGTCCTCGGCATGACTAAGCCGGGTGGACGTAGAGCTATTAGATTGGCTACTGCGGCTTTACCCGGTTCAACCGTTCCGTTCATTCTTGGTGGAAGGGTTTTCCCGGTGGTTTCACACTGGGCTCATTACCTTGCCACAGCAGACTTTTGAATGCCCTAATCTACAGTCTGCTTTCAAATATGCAGGTCTAGTGGACAAACTGTTAAGGAGTGAGCTGGAGAAGGGCTTCGTCATAGGTCCTTTTCAGTCCCCTCCTTTTAACACATGGAGGGAGAGCCCGTGGGGGTGGTGCAGGGGAAGTATTAAAAAAAAAATTGGTTGATTTATGATTTGTCTGCTCCTCATTCTTCCCATGTCCCAAGTGTCAATTCATTGATTCCGTCAGAGGAATTTTCTTTGAAATATGCTTCTGTGGACCAGGCTATCCAGGTCATTCTTCAGACAGGTAGGGGTGCTTGGCTGTCTAAATCAGATATTTCTGATACGTTCAAATTACTGCCCATTAGACTCAAGTGGAGAGATGAATATTATTTCGCCACCAAATTGACGTTTGGGTCCAAAAGTAGTCCCAGTCTTTTTGACAAGTTAGTGCAGGCTCTGGAGTGGATTTTGTTGGAAGTACGGGGTTGCCAGAATATCATTCATTACCTTGATGATTTTCTGTTGATTGAAAGCCCCTCACAGGTGCCCGTTGAGTTGCAAGTTCTTTTGCATACAAGGAGTTAAATATTCCGGTTGCTGACCACAAAACAGAGGGGCCTGCACAAGTGATCACGTTTTTAGGGATCTCCTTTAATTCACGCGAGATGTTGGCTAGTCTGCCCCAAGAGAAACTCGACAGGATCAAGTCAGCTGTCCGTTCCGTGGTCATTTCGCAGGTTTGTACCAAGAGAGAGTTACAGTCTCTGTTGGGCATGTTAAACTTTGCCATGAGGATCATTCCTCAGGGTAGATCGTTTATTTCAAGATTGTTAGTTTTATTGCAAGAAACCAGTGATTTGGACGCATCAGTTCATCTTAATGCCAACGCCCGGGCAGATCTGTTCATGTGGGACAGATTTCTCAGCGGGTGGAATGGCATTTCAATGTTTGTTCCGAGGGCCACCATCAATTCTCCACACGTGTTTTCTGATGCAGTAGCCTCGGTAGGTTTCGCTGCCATATTTGGCTCACATTGGTTGGCCGGCTTATGGCCCACGGAGGTACTACAGATGCCAGGTTTTTCTCAGACTTCGGCATTGTTTAAGATCTATCCTATCGTAGCAGCTGCTGTAGTTTGGGGGCACAGGTGGTCGGGTCACACGGTGGTTTTCCACACTGACAACATGGCGACTGCAGAGATCATAAACAAGGGTAGATCCAAATCTTTACTCATCATGTCTTTCATGCGCAGATTGACCTGTATAGCTCTGGAGCAGGGGTTTCATTTTCATGGCTTGTTTTTGGAAGGGGTGAGCAATGTTGCAGCCGATGCTTTGTCTCGTTTTGATTTTTCACGCTTTTTCTTACAGAATCCAGAGGCGGATACAGTGGGCACTCCGGTACCGGACTGGCGGCTGCTGGTATTGGATTAGAATCTCTGATGGTGGTCGCCAGTTCGCTCATTAAGAAATCTTTGTCTGGCAGTACGTTGAAGGCGTACCACCGAGCGTGGCTGGTTTTTCACTAAATTTCAGTTGACTTGTCCTAGGGGTGACACTGGTCAGGTCAAATACATGGTGGCCTTTGTGTCATACTGTCACTCAGTTCTGGCCCTATCCCACAATACGATAAGGCTATATTTGGCGGGGTGCAGCATTTTTTGGCACTTCAACAGCCGGACAGACATTCCATATTTGCTGCTCACCCGATCAAGGCCATCCTCAGGGGTATCCAGAAGTGTCAGGTCACGGTCAAGTCGATCCGTCGGCCTGTCACGGGGGATATCTTTCGCAGACTGTCAGAAGTTCTTTCGCTGTCACCGTTCTGAGTTTTTACCAGTCTGGTGATCAGCCATGTATTTAGAGTTCTACGGGTTTTTGAGGCCAGGGGAGGTAACACAGGCTAGACAGGGGGCGGTGGCTCTCTGCAAGGACGATTCAGTCAAGGTGGGTGGTAGCTATCAGTTGCAGTTGCCTCACGACAAAACCAGGCAGGTGGGTCCCGGCCATTTAGTCAAATTCTTTCAGACCACGAACGCATGGTGTCCAGTGACGGTTTTGGACAATCTTTTTTGGCTCTTAGTCTCCACATCTCAACTGACCCCTTACTCCCGTTTCCCATCAGTCCGCTGTCATCTAGCCAATTTGTCAAGCACATTCGCATCCTGTTGACCAACATGGGTTTGAATCCTGCACAATTTTCGGGGCATTCTTTCCGCATCGGGGCAGCATCCGCGGCTTCCAAGCAGGGGGCCACAGCACACATCATTAAACATCTGGGGCGCTGGAGTTCGGGATGCTTTGTCCGATATATTCCGGAGCCACGGGCAGAGCTGGTCCGAGCTTTCAGCAAGTTGGTAGAGTAGCAGGTTAGGCCAGTCCTTCCCTTATCAGTTGGTTTAGACAAATACAAAGACAAAGTACAAAGACAAAGTAGTTACAACTTACTAGCTACCACACTCTGGCTCTGGGCTGGCTGGGCGCTGGACTGCTGGTGCTGGACCTGACGTGGACGTGGTGCTGCTCTCAGTGCTCTGCCTCTTCTTCTCTACTGCTGCCGCCTGCGCAGCTCCTCCGGTCCTCCTGGCTGTTTTGTCCCGCCTCCTGTCACTTACTGCTGCCGCCTGCCGCTCCCTGCTCTGCTCTTAATCATCAGTATGTGGGCGGGCTTAATACAGTCTGCGCGCTGCGCAGACTTCAGGAGACTGGAGACAGTAAGAATAGAAAGATGAAAGATCATGATCCGATCCGATCACATTGGGGGGGGGGGGCCCGGCCGCCGCTGCGCCTGCTGTGAATCCAGGGGCCCCCAGGCTGAACTGTTAGACAAGAATGAGCATCGAATCAATAATCATTAACTAAGTTGAAAATAAACTTTCACACACACGCTGGGCGCCAGGCCACTTGGCAGCCCGGGCCCCGAAGCAGCCGCTTCCCCTGCTTCCCCAGTAGTTACGCCACTGTGTCCCACAGCCTGTGGCTTTCCATAATTCATTTGCAGCACTTTCAGAGTGCAAGAGTAACATGGAGGATGGCTCAGGCACAGTGGATGAGGAACAATCATCTCTTATGCCTAAAGTATGCAAGACTGCAGCCAAAGACAAAAAGGATAAGGTGAGGACTGATAGTAAGCAGCTGTTGGTGGGCGATTCTATCATAAGAAGTGTGAAGTTTTAGAAAAATGGTCTTGTCAGATGTCTCCCTGGTGATACCGCTAGCAGGGACAGACAACGTATCCTTAATATTGTTAGGCAAGCAAAGCAGGAAAGGGAGGTGGATGTTATTGTCCATCTTGGGACAAATGATCTGGCTTGCAATGAGGTTTCAAAGATGAAGTAAGCTTTTCAAACACTTCGACTGTTTTATTCTCTGCAGTTTTGCCTGTGCATAACCTTCAGCATGACAGGCAGAAGCGCATTAAGGAATTTAATGTATGGCTTGGTGAATGGTGTCGGAACTAAGGATTTGGCTTTATGTCTCACGTTAGCGACGGTCGGGTCTATAAATATATCACATGATCCACCCAGTCCGATAAACACTATAAAAAATAAAAACTGTGTCAAAAAAGCCATATTTGTCACCTTACATCACAAAAAGTGCAACACCAAGTGATCAAAAAGGTGTATGTCCCACAAAATGGTACCAATAAAACCGTCAACTCATCCCGCAAAAAATGAGCCCCTACATAAGAAAATCGTTTAAAAAATATAAAAACTATAGCTCTCAGAACATGGACACATTAAAACATATTTTTTTGTTTCAAAAATGCTATTATTGTGTAAAACTTTAATAAACAAGAAAAAGTATACATATTAGGTATCACCACGTCCGTAACCATATGCTATAAAAATGTCACATGACCTTACCTCTCAGATGAACGCTGTAAAAATAAATAAATAAAAACTGTGCAAAAACAACCAATTTTTTTGGTTACCTTGCCCCATAAAGTTGTAAGTTATAATGAATGATCAAAAAATCATATGTACCCAAAAATAGTACCAATAAAACTGGCACCTTATCCCCTAGTTTCAAAAATGAGGTCACTTTTTGGGAGTTTCTACTGTAAGGGTGCATCAGGGGGGCTTCAAATGGGACATGGCATCTAAAAACCAGTTCAGCAAAATCTGCCTTCCAAAAACCATGTGGCGCTCCTTTTCAAAAACCTTCTGCGCCCTGCCGTGTGCCCATACAGCAGTTTATGACCACATGTGGGGTGTTTTTGTAAACCGCAGAATCTGGGTAATAAATATTAAATTTTGTTTGGCTGTTAACCCTCGATGTGTTAAAGAAAAAATTGGATAAAAATGGAAAATCTGCCCAAAAACTTTCCTTTAATTCTTGTGGAACGCCTAAAGAGTTAACAAAGTTTGTAAAATCGGTTTTAGGTAACTTGAGGGGTGTAGTTTATCCACTATGTATGCCCTACAAAGTGATTTCAGACCTGAACAGGTCCTTAAAGGGTTTCTACCACCAGAAATACTGTTATGTAGCTGACTGACATTAGCGATGCGCCCATGTCAGCACTACATAACAGTATGTTTCTAACGTTAGTCCCTGCAGCCTTTTTTGTTAAAAAAGCACTTTTATTATATGCTAATGAGCCTCTAGGTGCTATGTGGGCGTAAAATCAGCACCTAGTCCATTAACCCTGTATTCCGCCCAGGTCCAGTGTTGTGCCCGCCAGGCTCCTCTTGATTGATGCCACTGTTCCGTGCATCGTTGGCGAAATCCCGCGCCAGCGCCGTTCACTTCTGTCTTCGGCGCAGGCGCAGTGAGTGAATGATGTGATCCTGGTGCCGGCTTCCTCACTGCGCCTGCACCGACTACGTCACAGTGAGTAGGCTGGCATCAGGATAGCGACCTTCACTCACTGCGCCTGTGCCGAAGACCGAAGTGAACGGCGCAGGCGCGGGATTTCGCCAATGATGCAGGGAACAGTGGCATCAATCAAGAGGCGCTGGGCGGGCACAACACTGGACCTGGGCGGAATACAGGATGAGTGGACGGAGCCTCTAGGTGCTGATTTTACGCCCACATAGCACCTAGAGGCTCATTAGCATATAATAAAAGTGCTTTTTTAACAAAAACGGCTGCAGGGACTAACGTTAGAAAGATACTGTTATGTAGTGGGGACATGGGCGCATCGCTAATGTCAGTCAGCTACATAGCAGTAATTCTGGTGGTAGAAACCCTTTAAAAAGAGGGTTTGGGCAATTTTCTTAAGTTTAAGAATTGCTTCTAAAATTCTAAGCCTTCTAACGTCCTAAAAAAATAAAATGACATTTCCAAAATGATGCCAACATAAAGTAGACATATGGGGAATGTTAAGTAATAAATATTTTATGAAGTATCAGTTTGTTTTAAAAGCAGAGAAAATGACATTTTGAAAATTGCAAATTTTTCTAAATGTTTGGTAAATTTGGGATTTTTTATAAATAAAGGTGAAATACATGGACTCAAATTTATGACTATCATGAAGTACAATGTGTCACAAGAAAATCTCTGAATGGCTTGGATAATACAGTGAAGGAGTTTAAGCATGCATGGGATAGGCATAAGGCTATCCTTCATATAAGATAGGGCCAGGGACTATTCATAGGATTCAGATATATTGGGCAGACTAGATGGGCCAAATGGTTCTTATCTGCCGACACATTCTATGTTTCTATGTTTCTATGTAAAAGCGTTCCAAAGTTATTACCACATAAAGTGAGACATGTCAGATTTGCAAAATTAGGCCTGGTCAGGAAGGGGGCAAATGGCCCGTATGTGAAGTGGTTAAGATGACAGAATTTGCTGACAGGTTCATTGTTATATGACTGCATAGTATTGGCTCTAATGCTGAATCTTACCTCCAAGGCATGAACAATTGAGAATAAAGTGTGAGAGTCAATGATAACCTTTACTCTCAGCCATTCTGTGTCCATTACCTATTGGTTAACAATTTTATTTTTCATTGCCACCAGTGTTGAGCACATTTAGGAATCCTAGAAAACCCCTTTTGGCTGGATTTTACGTGGCTGTTATGTGGCCTTACTTCAGCATCTGTTGCACATGGTGTCATATAACCCTTAATTTATTAACTAAAGATAATTGGCCGCAGTGCCTAAATGTTACCTATAATATTAATTAATAACTCAAATCAATTAACCAATATCCATTCAATTAATAATAAACTCCAACAATAGTCTGTCCTAAAAGGACAACTTTACCCCGACAACTTTACCCCATTCTTAGCACCGCAACATATGTTAAGTAGGGAAAAGAAATTGAAACGGGGGTTTCTTCGCTGCTGCTTACTTGAATGTGCACTAACGATCTTTCCTCTTCTTTTATAGGTTCATCCTCGAGATCAACTGCTTTTTTCTCCTCCTATCAAGATGATTCTTCTTCCATTTCCAGTACTTCCGTTTGGACCAACCAAATCTGTATCCAGGTAAGTGAAATCACAATGTTATATATGCGCATGGAAATAAGAGGTTCATGACACCATGCTCCGCCTATTTGCATCCACAACTATGGTACGTTCATTCCGTCACCTTTGGCAAAACAATTGACACTGCAGGAGGACTTGACAGACCCCATTATAAGTCAATAGAATCTTTCAGGTGCAATTAGTGTCCATTTTATGACAGAAGCAGTAAAGCCTTTGATCATAATGTTTTCATTCTCCCTTGTGCTGCGATCTATTTCCATATACACTATTGTGCAAAAAATGCTGCAAAGCAAGAATGCCTTTAAAAATAGAAGTCAGTTTATCAATTAATAGTTTTATCAATTACTGTATTTTTTCGCCCATAAGACGCACCTAGGTTTTAGAGGAGGAAAATAAGAAAAACATATTTTTCATTACACCTCTGGTCAGACCACCAATCAAACCCCAATAATAATCAGACCTCAGCACACAACCCTAATCAGATTCCCAATGTTAATAAGACCTCAGATCAGAGCCCAATATAAAGAAGACCCCCAATCAGACCTCAGATGAAACCCTCATGCCTCATATCAGCCCCCAACCATATGTGATCAGCCCTCAGCCATATGTAATCAGGCCCCAGCCATATGTAATCAGGCCCCAGCCATATGTTTATCAGCACCCAGCCATATGTTAATCAGCCCCCAGCCATATGTTAATCAGTCCCCAGCCATATGTTAATCAGTCCCCAGCCATATGTTAATCAGGCACCAGCCATATGTTAATCAGCCCCCAGCCATATGTTAATCATCCCCAGCCATATGTTAATCAGCACCGGTCCATATGTTAACCAGCACCGGTCCATATGTTAACCAGACCAGCCATATGTTAATCAGCCCCCAGCCATATGTTAATCATCCCCAGCCATATGTTAATCAGCACCGGTCCATATGTTAACCAGACCAGCCATATGTTAATCAGCCCCCAGCCATACGTTAATAAGGCCTAAGCCATATGTTAATCAGCCCCCAGTCGTATATAATCAGCCCCCAGCCATAATGCAGCACCCCCCAGCCTCAGATCACAAAATAAATAAAGCACTTGCCTCTCCTGCTCCTGGACGCCGCTGCTCCTCACCGCCTGCGATCTTCTTCCTTCTTCGCCGTTGGCTGTGCTGTGAACTGGGCGCACAGTGTGAGGTCACAGAGCGCCCTTATGCTGTGCGAAGCCTTCACAGCCGACAGCTGAGGACCAGGAAGCAGTGAGTACAGAGCCTTCACCGCTTCCTTGTCTGCCGGTACTAATAAGCGCTTCCATAATAAAAGTATTCGCCCCATAAGACGCAGGGACATTTCCCCCCCACTTTGCAAAGTGAATGAACATAAAAGAAATCTGAATCAAATCAATATTTGGCATAACCACTTCTTGCCTTCAAAACAGCATCACTTCTTATAGATATACTTGCACATAGATTTTGAAGGAATTTGGCAGGGAGGTTGTGCCAAACATTTTGAAAAAGTAACTGCAGATTTTTTGTGGATGTAGGTTTTCTCAAATTCTTCTCTTCATGTAATTGTCACGGCCTCTGTGTTGTGCGCCGTGACACCTTAGCCGTGCATGCTGTTTGCCAGGGGCAACGCGTTGTTGTCGCAGCATGTATGTGCTTTGCTCCCCTTCTCCTGGTTCCTTCCCTGTTTAGTCTTTTGGGTTAACTATGTGGCTGAGTGTGGCCACTGGATTCATATTGCATGTGACTTCCAGGCTGGAGTCAGTTGTCCTTCTACCTTGGTGTGTGCTGGAGTTGCTCCAGTTCTGGATATGTCATTGGTCCTGTTTGAGGGCCACCTAGTTGGACTTTGATGTCACCTTGATGTTTTACCTTTGTTCTGTACTCTTCCTTACATGTTTGGTATGTTTGGTGTGGGTTTATGTTTCGGGTGTGTTGTGATGTCTAGTTTGGTGTTCCATGTCTGGTATGTTTGGTGTTATCCAGCATGGTTGCTAGACATTTCCCCTGTCTGCTGTGTCCTCTGGAAGGGGCTCCCTGGGTTCCCCGAAGGGGAAACTACCAGTCAGTTAGCAGCTCTGCCTGAGGCCGCCATGCATCCTGTCCGCATGGGGCTCCAGGCAGTTTCTGGTTCACTGGACTCCATGTTTGTTGTCTTTGTGCTGTGTCCTGGTAGGTGATCCAGTACAGTGTCCCAGTACGGAGGCACAGGTTCCAGTCATTGTTGCCTCGGCAGGTGAGTTCTTGTTGTTTTGGGCTCTTTACTGCTTATCCAGTTGCAGTTTTCTGCCTTTTCTTTCCTTGCACCTAGGCCTGCTGGAGACTCCGGTTCATCCAGTTCATCCGTAGGTTTGCTCATGCCGTTAGGAGGTCAGGGCTAGGATGAGGGTTGCAGTAGGAGGTGATCAGCTCCCTTTTACCGCTATCCATGCCTAGTTGCTACCCCATCTTCCCCACATTGTACGGTGGGGGGTTTCCCCCACTCCCCACCATGACAGTAATCCCAGACAGACTTGATGATGTTGAGATTAGGTCATAACATCACTTCCAGGACTCACTGTTCTTCTTTACACCGACAATAGTTTTTAATTACATTAGCTGTATGTTTGGGGTTGTTGTCCTGCCAGAGAATAAATTTGGAGACAATCATACTGTTATGACCAGTGATTGTGGAACCACTTTGCCAACCAACCTCTTTGACTTTGGGCTAGACCTAAGGCATTATCCTAGAGGTCGCCTGGTATTCACCCTTTAACTCCCATACATAAATCTGAACTTAACTGCAGGGGAGCCACCAGGCTTCTACCTCCTGGAATAGCCCTGTGTGGCTGGCTGTTGACCCACTGATTCAAAGACACTATGAATAGCACTTTCAGGTACAGACAATACACATACACAGAAATGCAGCAGCTCAGAGAGCAGGAGAAGATTAACCCTACCAGTGCTACAGACTGAGGTACAATGAATACAAACCCTAATTCACACAAAGAAAGCCGATGCCTGTGCGCACAGGACAGCGGCAACCATGAACCACCCAAATTTAAGGAAGAAGTCCAGCTCAGGTCAGGTGTGAATATCTGGCTTCTTTATTTTAGCGGTTATAAAATTCCAAACAGCAAGGTGTAACAAGTGACGCGTTTCAGACATCTAAAGCATAAGGGTCCTTCTTCATGACAAACACAAAATACTGTGGGAGCACCCCCTGATATATCCCTGTCCGATCACCAGCTGATGCTGATCACCTGGGAGAGGGAGGCACCAGGGGGAGGTCCCACAGATCCTCAGTTAAAAAGTACAACATACAAAATGTGGCTATGTTATTAAAAAACGTGGGAGGAAGTGGTGCGTTCATAAATAATATTGCATATAACTGCATAAGAGTGCAGCACATAATAAACATAAAGTTATATCTAACTAAAAGGGACACAACATTGGATAAACATAAAGGGAGAGTTTTTTTGCCTTTGCCATCACAACGTGTGACTACCTGACAGAAAACGACAATGAATCCACATCTTTGCACAGATTTGGCCTTTTAAAGGCATGTGGTCCTACACTTTTGATCAGCTGAAAAACAGCCTGTTTCAGTTGAATCGTTATTTTCAATTAATTGAATGCTCAAAAATGTTTTCTCTCATTCTCATTTCTTCTTGTTGCATGTTGAAGCTCTACTTGGAACCTTGTTAAGATCCAATGTAAAATATTATTTTTGCCATTTTTCAAGTGGTCTTAAACTTTTGATCAGGACTGTATCTGCCTGTATTTCTAAGCATTCAGGACACCATTAATCCTGACCAAATCCCCAACTCCATTTGCTGAAATGCAGACCTAAACTGGCAAGGAACCTTCCTCTTTAATTGTTGTTTGCAGACACTCAATGCTGTACTGCACTCCAGCCCTTTCGGCAAACGAACTGCCTTCTGTTACAGCCAAATATTTGAAATTTTGACTCATCAGTCCAGAGCACCTGCTGCTATTTTTCTGCACCTCCGTTTCTATGTTTTTCTGCACAGTTAAGTCACTTGTCTTGTTTCCACATCAAAGGTATGACTTTTTGTCCACAGTCCTTCCATGAACACCACTTGTGGCTAGACTTCTTCAAACAGTAGATGGATGTACCTGGATCCTGCCAGTTTCTGACAGTTCTGAGCTAATAGCATTGATGGGCATCTTCTAATTTTAAAGGGAAGTAAGCTTGATGTGTCTTTCATCTTCTGCACTAAGATAACTTGGCCAACCACTGACCCTATGGTCCTCAACATGGTCAGGATTAATTTTGTCCTCAATGTTGGGAAATACAGTCAGATACCAATCCATCAAGGAGGCATCTAATTGGTTTTACATTTATTCTGCAGCAGGACAATGACACCAGGCATACAGCCTATGTCAGTAGGAACTATCTTCAGCATAAATAAGAACAAGGAGTCCTGGAAGTGATGGTATGGCCCCCACTGAGTCCTGATTTTAACAGCATAAAGTCTGTCTGAGATTACTTGAAGAGATAGAAGGATTTGAGCAAGCCTACATCCACAGATTTGTGGTTAGTTCTCCAAGATATTTTGCACAACCTCCATAATGAGTTCCTTCAAAATCCGTGTGCAAGTGTACTTAGAAGAACTAAAGTTATTTCAAAGCAAAGAGGTGGTCTCACTGAATATTTATTTGATTTAGATTTCTTTGCATTTTGTTAATTAATGAAAATCAACTATTAAGACTTTTTCAAAGAATTCTTACTTTGCACCATTTTCTCCACACCTACCTAAACATTTTGTACAGTACTGTATAATGAAAAAAAGATATGAGAGTTTAAATTTCCTGAATTTAGCGTAAGTGATACATAACTTATATTGTTGTGTGCTTGTTAACTTCTGGCATCTTTCTAACAAATGACTCAATTAAGCAGTTAATTGTTATATGATAGTAATTAGAGAACACACATCAAGTGCAAAGTCTTTTGCCTACTAACCCAGCCATGTATCAAGGCACAGATGGGCCATAGCATATAATCATTCAAAAAAGCACAACTCACCAAAATTTCCACTGAAACATGATAAACTTCATCTCATCTCAGGGGTTGTTCATCTTCAGTGGGCCTTTTGTGCATATTGCAACGTGCCACCCCCCCATGGCGTATCCCAGGTTTATAGGAATGCTGAGTGTTGTGGTGCAGCCCTTAATAGTCTCCATGTCACGGTGTTCCTACCTGGAAACCTTCGCTCCTCAGGGTTAGGCTCCAAAGCAATAAAGGGGATGAGTAATGGTGGAGAATAAGTTGAGTACAGGCTCTTTTAAAGTTCAACCTCTTTACTTGCATCAACTTGCATCCAGACAATATTCAGGCTTTCTCTTGGTTCCAGCATGCTTTGGCATGGCAACTGGCAGGCAAACTTGAGTGCTAAACTAACTTTAGTCTGGTAGGTGGACTTTTAGGACTGTTCTGGTATCCCTGGATTGGGGTACTTTTGGCTGTTGACCCCCTCCTGACACTCAGTGGGAAAATTTGCAAGAAGTCATGGTGCTCTATAAGCTACTTCCCCTTTAAGACTTCTTCTGAAGGAGGTGGAACTTTCCCCTTGCTGCTACATCATTCATGTCTTCATAGCTCCACTATCGAGTCTAAACTGGCGCTAACTAGAACTGCAACCATTCCCTTTGGTAGGAAACAGAACTGGCCCACTTCTAAGGATAGCTCTGCCATATACACACTGCCACCTGCTGGTAAACCAGGCATATTACATGATTATAACAGTTTAATAACAATATTATCAATGTACAATTGTAAAGGACCTGGAAATAAATACACAAATGACATATATGTTAACCATTAGAGACAGTAGTGAAGTGCAGAAATGGTAATACCACTCTTGGGTATTACAATATGTCCCCCCCTGCAGATGGAATCATACATAGCTGCTACCTTATATGATACCGCATATAGGTTCTGGCATCTTTGCTCCCCTGCTGCTGTTGCCTTGCTCTTCTCCCAAAGTATCAACATCAGGTTTGAAGCCACTGCAGCCAATTTCTGGCCGCATTAGTGACTGCTGTGGCACCAGGGGAGCAAAGAAGCTTAAACCCCCAGGCAGGTAGAAGGTAAGAATGCTTCCCTCCACTGGTCTAGCTACATGGTGGAGTGTCTGACTATAAAGTCCCCTGAAGCTGAACAACCCCTTTAACAAAAACATCTTGAGCATCAGAAGTGTTGATTCATTAGGGTCTGAGCAATGAAACCTGCACAGATCGCTAGAACAAAGAGACTGTCGAGCTCTACTGAACACTGTGTCATTTTGGCTTTCACTGGCTTTTTTTGGACAAGCAACATACTGCATATATCCCATCCTCAGCTATTCAAGCCAGTGGAAGCCTAAGCTTATTAAAGTGATGCAGCCACTTTATTGTATTTTTCAGCATGTTAGCAGCCGAAACACCACTGATCACAATTTCAGACTTTTTTCTATCCTATATCAAAAATGTTTAAAATGACAATGCCTCTTTAAGCACTGACTGACCCACGAGACTAAAACATTCAAGCTAGTGAAACTAGAATTGACTCCACAACCACATCCTGTTTTCCTGGACTGCACCTTGTATTTGTCAGGTATTCAACACTACCAGTTATTTAAAATTGAACAAGTAAATCTAGTTGTAAAATGTTCTGCCTATGACAAGAGTGGCTTCACAAATAACTTGGGAATGTGGAGTCATAATGTGTCATTTAACATAATCTTTTGATAAGACTGGAATGGAGGCAAATATATACCTGTTAACCAGAACGGAATGTGTAAATCTCCCATCACTTATTCTGACTATTATCAACAAATGACAGGCCTATCAAGAATTAAGCAATGACTGACATGGTCTATATCTGGCATCATAGATCCACTTCATATGAAACATTAGAATTCTAATATACAGATTTCTATTCCAATTTATGCAAATAATTGCTAGGAAACTCTTTTTAAATCCTCCACGTGAATATGTATTTAGAGCTGTGGTTATACTAGTAACCCATTCTTATTGCAAAAACTGTTGCTAGATTTTATTTGGAAACATAAAAAGCCTAGAGTTAATTTTAGTAGTCTATTTCATTCCTGGGAATGTAGGGGCATGGGAGTTCCAGATGTTGGAAAATATCCCCCCTTTCTTGCACAAATGAAAGATTGGTGGCAACCTAGCCCTGATAAATTGCGGATGGGTATTGAAAAATAGAAAGTTTCATCTTCCCTGCCTTTTATGTTACGTTCAGTCAATGACATGGCGGAAGGGGGGAGGATGCCTTTTTAGAGGGAGGAATGGTCCATCCCCTTTGTGTCAAGAGCACCTGTCTGATTTGGAAAGACTTATTACGAGTGTTAGGTTCCAGTCTTACTGAGTCGCCTTGACGTTTGGCAGACGGGCTCAAATAATTTTGTACAAAATATATTTGACAAGCATCTCAAATTTATTAGCGTAGCATTAGCACCAGAATACCTTCTATTACTTTGGCATTATTGTACTTTATTTGGTTTGCAGAGTGCTGTTGCATTGTATTTTTTTTGCTTTTGTGCTTTCAGCCATGGCAACGCGCACCTGCGCAGTGGATGTGCGGACTGACCCCAATTTTTCTATACACTACTGTATATGCTGTCTGGGCATTAATTCATGTGACTGAGAGCCGAGTTGCAGGATGAGGGCACGGCCACTACAAAGTGGACAGAGTTTTCTGCTTCCAGCTCTGTTCACTGTTTTACTTTCAGCGCTAGCAGCGGCTGCAAGCATTTGATCAATGAGGGTGAAAGAATATATCATCAATAGGTAAAAAAAATAACTTTATTTAGTTGTCATCTTCATAATGCACTTTAGAGCAGAAAATAAGTGCATTTCACTATGAAAGACTCTTTAAAGTAGCACTTCCACAAACATTTTTATTCTCTGACCTGTTAGAAAGGTATGATGTAAATTGTAGTGACTATTTGTGAGTTATAACCTCCTTTCTGAACCTCAGCTATATTCATCACTAAAGTCAGTTACTTCTGTATTCATTCCTATGAGACTGACATTGAGACTCCCATAAAAATACATACAGACACTGGCTTCCTATCCACACATAAGATGCTGTGTTATTTGGAGAATAAGCGTGCTGGTCACGTGACACAGCTGAGGATAAGAATGGAAGTTATAATTCACAAATACAGCTACTGATAAGAAAATTACCTTCATTATAGTTTACATCATGTACCATTCTAACAGGTCAGAGAATTTTTTTTTTGTGGGAGTGCTTCTTTAAGTTTGACTAAAGTTGCTGGAGCTTCTTGGCCATTGCATTCTTTAACTTGTGTAATATCCGATATTCTAACTTTAATAATGCACAGGAAAATGTTACAGTAATGAAAGTGTAACCACTGTGTCAACCAAAGGATGTGACTTAGGTATAAACCTAAGGTAGTTATCCTAGCAGTTCCCAGTTTTTTACCCCTTAATCCCTATACAGGGATCTGGACTTTGCTGCAGAGAACACACCAGGCTGCTAACTCCTGGAGACACCGATGTGTGGCACGAAAGGGACAGGCAAAACTCGTAGTCAGTAACAGACTGAGGTCAGGACAGGCAGTGAATCGAAGAAACAGTCAGGGCAGGTGGCTCAGGGTCAATACAGTAATCAGTCACAGGTCAGGTCAGACAGCAGAATGTTAAAATCCTGGATTTGGGCAGAGGTCAGTACATGGGCACACAAGAAGAAATAACAAATCTTCGCAGGATCTAGAAGGCTAGTAAACATATTGCTAAGTGTATATTGCACTGTATTTACTGTTAATTGCAAGGGCATATTTAACAGGTTGACAGGCACAGAAGTTGATAAAGGGCAAAGCAGCTAAGTAGAAAGCTTCCAAAAAGAAGTAGCATGGAGTCAACTAAATTGCATGAAGGGAGCTTTGTAAAACAATAAAATCAAAGGAGAAGACATATGGGAAACTAAAATTCTCACTTTCTGCTGAGGGTGATCATGGCAGAATTCATATGGCTCCATGTTTTACCGTAGAGCCATATGAATAATAGGGCCATATTTACTACTAGGCATCTGAGGGTGGGAGCCTAGGGTGGCAGAATTAAGGGGACAGTGCATCACTATGATAAGTGCATGTTTAAAAAAAATTGAAAGCACCTGCTGCTACTGCTGGCATACAATTTGTTGATTGTGAATCTGTGTACATGTAGTAAGTGCTGGGAAAAGTGTCATGCAACTAAATGGGATGCGCTCAATGCCTGGTGCAGCAAAAGCTGTAAATAATGCCCAGCTTGGTACAGTCTGAGTTGCTTGAAACTGGAGTTAAAATTTGTAAAATAATGTTACGGAAAACAAATTATCCATTACATTATTTTACATTATTTTCATTTTAGACCATCGCTTTATTGTTGGGTTATTTAATAATGAATATTAAAAACAAAAATTCCCATATCCCAAAAAATCATTACTAGAGATGAGCGAATTTCTCAAAGATTCGATTAGGCCAGTTCGCCGAATTTCCCCCCAAAATTTGGTTTGATCCGAATTTATTCATGGCGAATCGCGTTAAAAAACGGCTGTTTCCTGGCTACAGAGAGCCTTTATAGTGGTGTAGAACACTGTGCCTTGCAGTAAGACGCATAGAGAGTCTGCTGTGGTAGTGAAAGAATACTGTGAGTCAGTATGACATGTAGGTAACAGGCGTCGCTCTTAGAATCACTGCACACTTCACTTATTTGTGCAGCTACGGGGGAAAAACTGGCCCAAAAAATCTAGTGTGAACTCAGCCTTACAGGTCAATGTTAGCGCCAGATATAAAGAACTGTGCAGAGGCCCAAGATCCTACTATAGCGTGAAACAGCGCACTCATTTTACACCAATTCACTGATTCCACATAGATTTCTAAAGAACCTGGTTTAGTAAATGCTTATACAAGTAGAGCCACCCCCGACAGAGTGGAGTAGTTGTCAGCAGTAAGTTCGTCACTAATTATTTTGCCCCTCCTCTGATCCGTCAGAACGATAACCCCCAAAAAACGGATCCTGTCTGTGGAGCATCCTCCTTCACTCGGTCAGCATTTGGTCAGTAATCCATCAGTATTGCTAAAGCCCAAAAAAAACAGGAGTGGATCCAAAACAGCGATGACACATGAATGGAATATTTGCATGTCTTCTGTGTTTTGTATCCACTCCTGCTTTTGGCTACCAAATCATAAGCCAATTCTGATGCAAAATAGGGACCGTGTCATGCAGGCCTTACAGCTGTTACATAGACAGGAACCGCTGTGCGTCTCAGAAGAAGGGTCAAATAAATTATGTCAGCCAGGCCGAAAGGCAAAATAGTGGCCCAGTCATGAAGTGGGGAGGGTGGGAACAGCATGAGAAGTCCACAGAGTGGCCCTATGACATAGTAGTGAGGTGGAAGCAGCAGGAGAAGACCACAGAGTGGCCCAATGACAGAGTCTGGAGGTGGCAGCAGCATCAGGAGGAGGCCACAGAGTGGCACAACAACAGTGTGGAGGTGGCAGCAGCATCTGGAGGCCATAGAGTGCCACAATGAAAGAGTGCAGAGGTGGCGGCAGCAGCATTAGGTGGACGCCACAGAGTGGCACAATGATAGTGTGGAGGTGGCAGCAGCAGCATCAGGAGACCACAGAGTGTGGAGGTGGTGGCAGCAGCAGTATCAGGAGGAGGCCACAGGGTGGCACAATGACAGTGTGGAGGTGGCAGCAGCAGCATCAGGAGACCTGAGTGGTGAGATGGTAGCAGCATCAGGAGACCACAGAGTGACCTGTTGACAGAGTGGGGAGGTGGGTGGCAATACCAGTACCAGCTGAAGATGGTGGGTGAAAGAAGTAGCACTTGGCATCAGGCGAATGGCAGCATCAGAATAGTAGCTGAGGCAGGTAGCCAGAAAAAAAACGGTCAAAGTGTTGATGTGGCACCATGGATGATCTAGTCTGATGCATGAAGCATTGGTGGGTGGAAATCCTGGCTGATCCATGCCTGATTCATCTTGACATAGGTCAGTCTCTCCACATTTTGGGTGGACAGGCAAGTTCTTCTTGGGGTAACTATGCTTCCCCCCGCACTAAACACCCACTCTGATGCCACACTACTGGCTGGGCAGGACAGCTTTTCCAGGGCAAACTCTGCCAGTTGGGGCCACAAATCCGGTTTGGCTAGCCAGTAATCCAGCAGATCTTTAATATGGGGAGGGGGGGCAGGCTGCTGTTGAAGTATGCCACTACCTACTGGTTCAGGTCCTGCTCCAGGTCTATCTGCTGATGGCGAGTAGTTTCTTCACTAGGCGGGTTAAGAAAGCTGCTCATCAGCGACTCTAGACTCAAGTTGGTGCTGATGAAGCTGGAACTGCTCCTACCCCCCCACCCTGCCACAGCAGCCATGGCAGAGGAACGTGAGCGCAGAGGGCCCCTCTGGTCAGACCTGTGAGAGGATGGACAATGGCGCAGATAGGCAGCGGACAACTGACTACATAGGATGTCTCTATAGTAGTTCAGTTTGTCCTCCCTTTCAGCGGGTGTAAAAATGGCCCCCATTTTGGACCAGTAGCGAGGGTCTAACAAGGTGGAGAGCCAGAAGTCATCCTCTGCCAAATGCTGACAATTCGGCTGTCACTACACAGGCAAGGGAGCATGCATTGGGCCATTTGTGCAAGTAACTTGGAGGGACTCCCTGCCTCCATCTCCACTGCATACTGCCACGGTGTGTCTGGGTCCTCTGCCTCATCTTCCTCATCACCCTGTAGCTCCTCTGGCTGCTCCTCCTCTCCTGTCACCTGTGTATAAAAAACACCCATTTCACTACACATTGCTTGTGCTCCAATGTCCTCCTCCTCCTCCAGTTCAGCCCCACAGGGCTCATGTGGCCGTGAGATCTAGGCGCCACGTCTTCAGTCCCCTGACCAGCCAGATTTATCAGCATCTGTTCCAGGACATGAAGCAGTGGAATGACATTGTTCATTCCGTAGTCCTGGCGACTGACAAATAATGTGGCCTCCTCAAAGGGCCTGAGCAAACGGAAGGTGCCAGGCATGAGCTGCCACTGGCTGATATTGAAGTCACACAGGGGAGTACTCCTGTCCTCTTGGATCATCAATAAATCGTTATGGCCTTTCTCTGTTCGTATAGTCGGTCCAACATATAGAGGGTAGAATTCCAACGGGTGGAAATGTCGCATATCAGCCTATATTGGGGGATGCCGTTCTGCCACTGCAGCTCAAGGAGGGTGTGATTTGCGGTGTACGAGTGGCTAATGTGCACACAAAGTCTCCTGGCCATTTTTAGGATGTCTTGCAGATGGGTGGAAGACTTCAGGAATCGCTTGACAACCAGATTGAACATGTGTGCCATGCAGAGTGCATGGCTCAGCCCTCCTTGACGCAGCTGTGACACCATGTTCTTCCCGTTGTCGGTCACTACGGTTCCGATCTTGAGTTGTCGCAGAGAAAGCCAGGATTTGATTTCTTGATCAAGGACACAGAGCAGTTCCTGCACTGTGTGACTCAGTTCGCCCAGGCAAATGAGGTGCAGAACAGCATGACACCGCCGTGCCCTGCACATTTGGTATGCTGGAGGGGCACTGTGAATTGTCCCTGCAGTGGAGGCTGAGGACACGGTGGAGGATGAGATGACAGAGGCAGACATTATTGCAGGACCAACGGTGTGAGAACTTGGAGGCACAAGCCGTATCACCTGGCGAAGTTGCTGGTGTGGCTGTACAGGAACCACATTAACCCAGTGGGCCCGTAAAGGACATGTATTGTCCCTGACCGTAGTTACAGCTCCACATGTCGATGCTGCCGTGCCCTTTGGCAGACACCTACAGGCTCAAGGACTGGCCCACCTTCTGTTCTACATACGTGTGCAGGGCTGGTACTGCCTTTCTGGCAAAGAAATGACGGCTTGGGACTCCCCACCTCGGCTCGGCACAAGCCATCTGTTCTCTAAAAGGTGCAGAGCACATTCAGCTTCTGCGCCATTGGATGAGTGCATGCATACTGTTATCTCTTGGCAATCGCTTCGGTGATCGATTGCTGAAGGAATGACTGATGAGGAGTAGGAGCAGGAGCATCAGGACCAGCAGATGATGGAAAGGACAGACAGCTCCCTTCAGCTGAGGTGGTGGAGCCTTAACTGCCTGAAATTGGGTGCGTGCCACTGGGTGATGCAGCGGTTGCTGCGGCAGGCTGGACCACCACATCGGAGCCACGGTTCTCCCAGGCAACTTTATTGTGAATCTGTATATTTTGACGCAGGGCCATGGGGCCAACATTGGCACCCTGGCCACGCTTCACCTTCTGCCCACAGATTATACAAATAGCCATGTTCACCTCCTCCTCCGGCGGCTTAATAAAAAACTGCCACACCGCCAAGTAGGTGATTTTACCTCCGACTGACTGCTACCGCCACTGCTTCCGTGAACCCCTGCACCACTATTTTCCAGGCAGGTAGGCTCCTGCGAAGCGGGTGGTCTACCCCGGGCACGTTTAGCTCCCGACCTCCCACTGCTGCCACTCTGCTAACACGCTAGCGACTTACTGGCTCCGCCACTGCCTCAACGACAAGCTGCCACCCTCTTCTCTCGATGATGATGAAGCCCCTAATTCACCCGGCTCTCAAGTGTGATCAGCTACATCATCGTTATCGAGTACTGTCTGCATGTTACTGATGTCCTCCTCAACGGTCTCTGGGTCAGGAGCCTGACCGCTCGTAACACGAGCTCCCATGCCACTCTCATCATCCCTTACTTTTTTCCACTTATACACGCCACAAAAGGCTTTAGAACATATAACTTCACTGCAGAACAGCAAATAATATATATATTTTTTGCCACTAATACACGCCAAAAAAGGCTTTAGAACATATAACTGCACCGCTGAACGGCAAATAGGTCCTTACTTACTTTTTTCCACTGATACACTCCACAAAAGGCTTTAGAACATACTGTATAACTGCCCAGCAGAACGGCAAATCATATATACAGGTGAAACTCGAAAAATTTGAATATCGTGCAAAAAATCTTTTATTTCAGTAATGCAACTTAAAATTAGAATATTATGAAAAGGTTCAATATTCTAGGCTCAAAGTGTCACACTCTAGTCAGCTAATTAATCCATACCCCCTGAGCAAAGGGTACCTGAGATTGTGACTTTGGGGTTTTCATAGGCTGTAAGCCATAATCATCCAAATTATAACAAATAAAGCTCATGAATTAGTTTCACCTTTTAAGTTGCATTGCTAAATTTTTTCGAGTTTCATCTGTATTGTTTTTCCACTAAAACATGCCAAAAAGGGCTTTAGAACATATAACTGCACCGCTGAACGGCAAATATATATTTTTTGCCACTAATACACAGCAAAAAGGGCTGTAGTTTTCTCACTTCACCACACAACGGCTAATAAGCCCTTTTTTCCCACTAATACAAGCCAAAAAGTGCTTTAGAACATATAACTGCACAGCACAAGGGCAAATAAGACGTAGAAATATTTCCCTGTAATAAACCCTGTTAATGGCTGTATCAAACAGCACTTATACCCGATAACAAGAACAGTTTGCTGGAATTACAGAGCTGTATAATAGCAATTTGGATCCGCAGTCAATGCAGCAAGGTGTAATAGGATTGTTCCTATTAATCAGGCTGAAAAACTCCCCTACTGAACCCTGTTCTGCTTCAATACTGTGGAATGATTCCTCCCTATCTTTTCCCTGAACTTCTATACAGAAAAATAAAAGTTTTTAAGTATTTCCCTAGCGCCTGCTAACGTCTCTCCCTGCACTAAGTACACTGGAAAATGGCTGAATTAAAGATGGCTAAGGCTGTGACATCACAGGGCTGGCTGGCTGCTGATTGGCTGCATGCACGGCATTGTGGGTGATCCCTCATTCCCAGAGTTCCTTGCTCCATGTCCTAACACGTGCAGCAGCTATTTTAGGAAAAAATGTAGTTCGTTACCACTTAGCGTGAAGAAAATCAGATTCGGTGCAAATCGATTTTTTCCAAAAATTCAGATCGAATTCCACTTCGTCAACTTTGATTCGCTCATCTCTAATCATTACTATCATGATTAGAGACGGGACGGAATGAATAATGGAATGCCTCTAACGGAATCCATAACGCAATTCTGCTTTTACCAGTAAACAAATCGCAAATGAATTTCTAAATATGAAATTTGCTCATCTCTAATCATGATCATAAAACATAGGCAGTCATCTAAAAGTCATAACTCGAACAAAAAGGGGTTTGACCATTTTATAAAGTAAATACATTACATTTTTAGATATTTAAAATAATACAAAGAACAGGATGAAATATACAGACCTCTTCCCTTTACTGGATTTTGGTTTTTGAAAACATTTAACGGTATACTTTAAACATAAATCTCTTGTTCATGGTTTTCATGTAAAAATTGTAAACGAGAATAAACACTGCCCTCTACAGGCATTTAGCAGCATTACTACAACAAACTGATTTGAGCATTTTATTACATGTCAAATAACACAAAAATGTGTACACATCTAAAGTATATGGACAAGGCACTGGAACACTGAATTCTGGAGTTTGATGCAGTCCCATTGCCACAGGTGTATAAAATCCAGCACCTAGTTTCACAGTCTGCCTTTAGAAACATCGTTGAAAGAATTCTGAAGAGCTATATAGTGCAGCATATGATACTATTATGATACTATGAAAGAGGCTATATTCTATTTATTTTTATATGTGGCTCACAGTGGGTTAAAAATAATAAAAAAATAAGTAATACTCACTCTCACTGATCCCTCGCCACTGTCATTACGATGTTGCTCTGGTTCCCACTGCTCTCCACTTCCTGGTCAAAAGTCAACACGTTGTAAAGGCCTGGAAGTTGCTAGTGATTGGCTGAGCAGGAATCCACCGACATGAGCACTGAGAACCAGAACTGAGCCGAAATTTAAAAAAGCAGGGGATCTTGCGAATGTTGCTTCTTTTTCTTATGTTTATCCCACTGTGAACCATATTTTTTAAATACCACTGGACAACACATTTAAAGAATAATGTATAGGTTCTTTTGTATGCCTTGTGTATTCCATTTTGTTGATATGCCATTAATATGTTGTCTTCTATCTTCTAATAGCTTCTTCTCTTCTAGTATGGTTTCCCTAATGCAGCCTACATTTCCCATTATGCTTTGCAAAAACAGAAGGGGCAGAGTCTCATCACACTGCACTTGTTCTGTCCCATGCTATCTAATGGCAGCAGTGACTTAGAACTGCTATCTCTTAATTCACTCTGTATTTCTATGTGATGCAGCTTCACTTGTAAAAGTTTGCTCCCTGTCAGCTCCTAAAAGCAGGAGGCAGGCAGAGCAGTGTGACGCTAAATCGTACAGAAATACACCACAAATTCTGCACCCGGCGCACCAGATAGTTTAAAAAGGCAGTGTAAGGGAAGTTTTGAAACTCAGCAGTTATGCACTCAGAAACTATATCACTGCATACCTGGTCTCTTAGACAGATAAGCTTTTTTGGAGACGGGTATTATGCTACTTTGCATAGTACCTGGCTCCAAAACAGCCTAGGGCAGTGCTATATTCCACCCATTTGTGCCGGTGATGTCACAAGGGTTACTGGTAGGGGGGAAGTCTCCATTTAGCATAGTGATGTGAAGCTCTGATGCTCCACTCATATATAGTAAAAGAATATAGAAGAACTTATATCCGGGTTCAGCCCTGAACCTGGAGAACCTCTTTAATGCATGGTTGGACCATTCAGGTGTGTAGCTAAAGGCCCCTACCCTCAGTGCTTTGTGGCCACGGAAGCACATAGCCTTTGTGCTGCCTGAGGCAAAAACTGAAACGGCACCCCCTCCCAAGCCAAATTCTTGACCTAACCCCTTCCCTCCAGCCAGAGGTATAAATGGACCAGCATACACTTTCTTTAATACCAATGTCTTCGGGCCACCACAGGCTCCTAGGCCTGGTAGCAATTGCTACATCTGCACCCCATATAGCTACACCCCTGGGACCATTTAGGAACAATAAGCAGGGTATGCTGTTATACATAAAATGGCTTCTGCAGCAAACAAGATAGTATGATTTTGAGGTAGGCAGCGTGGTGTCAATGCTATACGCGCTCTTACAAGCTGGCAGGCAGAGATAAATTAATATTTCAAAACTACATTAACATTTTAATTGATCCAGAGGATATGTAGCTTTCCTAAACTGTCAGAGATTACTGCGCAAGCCAAATGAGAAAGTAAAAAAATCACAAGCAAAAATAAACACGGGGTTAAAATGTCAAGGATGGATTCATCAAATCTGCCGAAATTGACTTCCTGTTAAGCAAAGCAACAGTTTTTGGCTGGTAATTAAAAAGCAAAGCCCCAAGATATGCTTTTATTTCCAATACTGAAGCAGCAATAGTCTAGACAAACAATTGGTCTCAAGGCATTTTAAAATCTACGATAGAGAATAGACATTGGCAAGAAGAGAGCAGGTTAGTGTGATGGGAATACACAATCATATGAAGGAACCAAATGATTGTCAAATTAAAGGGAATCTGTCACCATCCTGGGCAGTTTGTAACAGTATGGCATTGTACCTCTGCTGTTGTCATTTAGAAATATACTTTTATGTGCTAATTAATGTTGATCGAGCACCAAAGTGCTCTGGTGTTCGGGTGCTCGGATCGAACACCTCGGCATTAGTGATGGACGAACATCGGCCGGGTCGATTCGCGAACGCGATCAAATGTTCGCGAACCACAAGTTCGCGGTGGGCCCCATTTACTTTAATGGCAGGCGAACCTGAAAAACCTTCAGGTTATAATTGCAGCCACCAAATACTTACAAGAAGTGCACAAATCCTCCCACAACATGGATAGTGACATACCAGAGGGGGATCAATGACAAAATTCTTCCCAAAAATATGTACATAAATGATCAAGTGATTATGTGGCTGGACGTATATTAGACAGACATTCAATATCAATTTTACTTCAGGCCAGTGTAGTAATGGCCCCAAACATTAGGCATTCACCAGATAGAAGAAAACAAGTAATTATGTGGCTGGAGGTATATTAGATGGTCATTGGATATCAATTTTACTGCAGGCCAGTACAAATAGATGTCAAATACATATGTTTCAAAGAACAAAAAATATTTAATTGGATTAAAAACATGGCTAATGAAATCCCCCCTCTTGAAAAAAACCCAAATGATAATAGTTAAAATTCGATAACACGTGGTCGTCACAGGTGTTGAATTCCTCCGAGGTCCCAAACATTAGGCATTCACCATACAGAAAAGAACAAGTAATTATGTGGCTGGAGGTATATTAGAAGGTCATTCAATATCAATTTTACTGCAAGCCAGTGTAGTACAGGCCCCAAACATCAGGCATTCACCGTACAGAAAAGAACAATTGATAATGTGGCTGCAGGTACATTAGGCGGTCACCGTATAACAATTTTACTGTTGGCCAGTTAGATTACAGGCCCCCAAAATTATGCATTCACCGTACATAAATGATCAAGTGAATACGTGGCCGAAGGTATATTAGATGGTCAATGGATATCAATTTTACAGCAGGCCAGTGGACTACAGGCCCCAAAAATTATTCATTCACCATACAGAAAAGCACAATTGATAATGTAGCTGGAGGTAAATTAGGCGGTCACCGTATAACAATTTTACTGTTGGCTAGTTAGATTACAGACCCCAAAAATTATTCATTCACCGGACAGAAAATAACAAATAATTATGTGGCTGGAGGTATATTAGATGGTCATTGGATATCAATTTTACTGCAGGCCAATACAAATAGATGTCAAATACATATGTTTAAAAGAACAAAAAATATTAAAATGGATTAAAAACATGGCTAACGAAATCACCCCTCTTGAAAAAAAAACAGATGATAATATGATATGATAATTCGATAACACGTGGACGTCACAGGTTTTGAATTCCTCCGAGGTCCCAAACATCAGGCATTCACCAGACAGAAAAGGCCTTTTATGCTGCTGTATTTACCTAAGACAGGGACCATTTTTTGTTCTGGGTGGTGGCAGATATTTGTGGGCTGTCATGAGGAAATTCAATTAAATGTGGTCGTCACAGTTGTTGAATTCCTCCGAGATCCATGATTCATTCATTTTTAGAAATGTGAGGTAGTCCACACTGTCGTGAGCTAGACGAGTGCGGTTATCGGTCATGATCCCCCCCCCTGCTGCGCTGAACGTCCTTTCGGACAGGACACTCGACGAGGGGAAAGCCAAGAGTTCCATGGCAAATTGTGCCAGCTCTGGCCACAGGTCAAGCCTGTACACCAAGTAGTCAAGGGGTTCCTCGCTTCTCAGACCGTCCACATCGGCCATTAACCCAATGTAGTCGGACAACTGTCGGTCTAGTCGTTCCCTGAGGCTGGATCCGGAGGGCAGCTGTCGATGGGTTGGCTGCAAGAATAATCTCACATCCGAAGTGACCAACACATCTTTAAACCGCCTTCTTCTTGCATGCACTGTAGGATTGGTACCCACAACTGTTTCTCTGTGGGTGGAAATTCCTCTGCCAGCGCCAGCAGAATGCAGCATGGCCTGGAAATGCTGCATTCCGACAGCCCTCTGTGATGCTGGTAACATGTCCGCCATTTTGTGTTTGTACCGGGAGTCTAAGTACGTTGCTACCCAGTACTGGTCCTTGCCTTTTATGCTTTTTATACGGGGGTCCCTCTTCAAACACTGGAGCATCAAGGTCCCCATTTGCACTAAATTGGAAGCGGTGGAGCGGCCTGGCTCCTGCTCATCGCCCAGGAGAATGTCGTCCTCTGTCTTCTCCTCCCATCCACGGACAACACCAGAGATCCCAGAGATGTTTAAAGCCTGCTCTTCTTGCTCTTCCTCCTCCTCCCCCAGGCACCATCCTCCTCTGACTCCTCTTCAGACTCCTGCTGACTTGTCTCAGATGGAGTAGCCTCCCCTGGGAACTCATCTTCCTGCTATGGCCATGTAAGATCTTCTAAAAGGGCCTGCCGCAAGATGTCCTGGACCCCAGGGTATTTGGCAACGAATCGCTGCACGACTAAGTTCAAGCCGTTTGCCATGCATGGCACGTGTGTCATTTTGCCCTGTCTCAGCATGCTCAGCAGATTGGCACCGTTGTGGCACACCACTTTACAAACTGTCAAATTGAGCGGGGTTAGCCACTGTTTGGCCTGTGACCGCAGAGCTGAAAGGAGTGCAGGACCAGTGTGGCTCTTGGCTTCCAGGCAAAACAGCCGCAGCACAGCATGGCAACGTCTCACCTGGCACGTCAAATTGGTTCTGGGGAGCTTGAGGGGTGCAGCGGAAGAGGCGGTAGCGGTGGAAAAGGGGGAGTCAGCCGAGGAGGAGATGGAGGATGAAGTAGGAGGAGAAGAAGAGGCAGGCCTTGTTGTGCCTTTTCATAGGTAAATGCATTGGTATCCAATTATTTTAGTCAAGATGAATGTTCATTCCCTTTAAGAGCCATGCTCGACTATAGTTACAATTTTGTATGTCTTGAGAAGGCCAAAGTAAGGTCACACGAAGGTTTCTACTTTTTAGTGTTATTCTTCTCATGAATGTACCAGTCTGAGAAGAGGCCTCCTTAACCACTTTTAAATTTATGACGGAAGATAAAGATAAGCTCTATGCAGCTGGTGATAATTACCTATACAATTAGGCATTTATCAATAAAGCAAATATATAATATTCATGTATTCATTTAATGAGCCTTAGTCCTTAGCATAAGACAATCAGTAGGACATATATATATATTAGGGCTGCAGCTAACGATTATTTGAATAATCGATTAGTTGCCGATTAATTTCTACGATTAATCGATTAATCGGCAAAAACGACAAAATTACAAAACAGAGGTTTATATGATCTTACTTGAAAAAATATGTTCAAAGGCCATATTAAAACAAATTGTGGACGACACTATTATGGGGGATCTGTGGACGACACTTATGGGGGATCTGTGGACGACACTTATGGGGGATCTGTGGACGACACTTATGGGGGATCTGTGGACGACACTTATGGGGGATCTGTGGACGACACTATTATGGGGGATCTGTGGACGACACTATTATGGGGGATCTGTGGACGACACTATTATGGGGGATCTGTGGACGGCGCAGTTATGGAGAGGGGGATCTGTGGATGGCGTAGTTATGGAGAGGGGGATCTGTGGGTGGCGTAGTTATGGAGAGGGGGATCTGTGGGTGGCGCAGTTATGGAGAGGGGGATCTGTGGGCGGCACAGTTATGGAGAGGGGGATCTGTGGGCGGCACAGTTATGGAGAGGGGGATCTGTGGGCGGCGCAGTTATGGAGAGGGGGATCTGTGGGTGGCGCAGTTATGGAGAGGGGGATCTGTGGGCGGCGCAGTTATGGAGAGGGGGATCTGTGGGCGGCGCAGTTATGGAGAGGGGGATCTGTGGACGGCGTAGTTATGGAGAGGGGGATCTGTGGGCGGCGCAGTTATGGAGAGGGGGATCTGTGGGTGGCGCAGTTATGGAGAGGGGGATCTGTGGGCGGCGCAGTTATGGAGAGGGGTATCTGTGGGCGGCGCAGTTATGGAGAGGGGGATCTGTGGATGGCGCAGTTATGGAGAGGGGGATCTGTGGATGGCGCTGTTATGGAGAGGGATCTGTGGGTGGCGCAGTTATGGAGAGGGGGATCTGTGGGTGGCGCTGTTATGGAGAGGGGGATATGTGCACGGTTATGGGCATAACAGTGCACAGATCCCTTTCCTCATAACAGTGCCATACACAGACCCCCCCTCCTCCCCATAGCAGTGCCATACACAGACCCCCCTCCTCCCCATAGCAGTGCTATACACAGACCCCCCTCCCCATAGCAGTGCCATAGACAGATCCTCCCCCCTCCCCATAACAGCCCCGGCCCCGATGCTTATAAGTCGGACTAATCACTGCATCTTTATTTTACCTTTTTACAATGACGCTCCTGTAACAGCCAGGCAGAGCGGACGGCGGCGTAACGTCACTCACTCATGTGACGCACCTGCTCCGCCCACCTCATAAATGAAGGAGGCGGAGCAGGCGTGTCACGTGAGTGAGTGACGTTACGCCGCCGTCCGCTCTGCCTGGCTGTTACAGGAGCGTCATTGTAAAAAGGTAAAATAAAGATGCAGCGACCGCCCGCATAGCAACGAATCGGCGATTATTCGATAACTGGATTCGTCGACAACGAATCCAGTTATCGAATATAATCGATTACATCGATTAATCGTTGCAGCCCTATAATATATATATATATATATATATATATATATATATATATTACTATATTGTTATATGTTATGAAGACAACATGTATCCAGTATATTATATATATTTCTCATTAGGAGAATCTTTGTCTCTAACAGAGTGTCTGTGAAGATGTATGTTTTCTAACAATTATTCACCTCTTTGGTATGAGAGGAGGTATTGATATCTCTGAGAAAACAAAGCCATTGAAGTTATTTACGATGCACAAATAAACAGTGTGAGAAACATTCAGAGAGACGCCTAGAGGTCTGTCTCTAATTGCTACAAGTGTCAGAATTAATCCCTATAGCTTTGAATTAAAGCTTTTAAGGTCAAAACGTATAGAATACATTTTATTCAGACTTCCATAAGTTAACCCTTTATACTATGATGTAAATAGCTTACACGGCAGTGCCACCTAGGTACGAGTAGGTGACATTACAACAGTAGCAAAAGTGCATTCTGGGTAAGGTTATGATGTCACATTTTTATCAATGATCACACCCATCCGACTATGATTGGAAAATTCCAAACAAGGAAGGTGTGTCTAACTGATAAGTTTGTGATCATAAACCATACACAGGGGGGAGAGACACACACAGGAGAGGAGAGGAGAAAGAGAGGAAAGAGAAGTTAAGCTCTAGAGGGGTATATCAAGATGAAAGCCATGGTGAGATGTGCTATGATGGACCACCCAGCTTTCCTAGGAGCAGAAGTGAGATTCCTACTAGGACTTGGTAAGAGACACAGAAAATGATATTTCATTTTAGTAAGACTAATTTGATAGTGTGGGTGAATTTATACCATCTAGATTGGCGAATAAATAAATAAATTAATTGATCATCTCCATATTGAGATGTAGTTTTAGGATATTGTGAGGCTTCATTCTACCTGCAGAAGAATCAAGACTCATAATCTAGCAAAGCATAAAAAATAATTGCTTAGATATATATATATATATATATATATATATATTGATAGAACATTCTTGAAGTGATGGATTCCCACAGGAAAGACTTATTTCAAGTCCTTCCCATTTAAGATATGGTCTAGCAAAGATCCTATATCCCTTTTATTTGTCTTAATGGTCTTACCAAAGTTATATGTGAGAAAATAGTCCAGGATGGGGCGGAAGGATACAGTTATCTCTTCTAAGTTATATCTTTGTTTGGATTTGCCCATGCCTGAGGTCATGTGATGTGTAGTTGGTTAGAGGGGGTGGAATGTATTTAGCATTCCATATTGATGTCTAGGATTAGACATGCCTGTCCTGATATCATGAGGTTTTCTCTGAACAGGAGTAAGCACACACAAATGCTGCACAATACAAGTGCACTATATAGAAATTATATTATAGGTACAGATGTAGCAGGGTTAACACACAAACTCTTAACTCAAATTTCTTAACTCATTGTGTTATCTTGAAAACAAAAGCCATTGAAAAGCAATTGAAGGTGTTTGCTTAATGCATTTAGTTTAGATAACACATCTTATAAAGCATGTGTGTTAACTATACTACATCTGTATATCACACCCCTGCCTCAATCAGATTTTTTTGACCAGTTGCACCAGTTGCAATTAGTTGTTCCAATGGTGTTTGTCTCTCTGTATAACTGTGGTATCTCAGCAGAACCGCACACAAATGCTGCACAATACAAATGCACTATATAGAAATTATATTATAGGTATATCACACCCCTGCATCAAACAGATTTTTTGAGGGGCAACTGTTATATCACACGAGTTGCAATTAGATGTTCCAATGACGTTTGTCCCTCTGTATAGCTGCGGTATCTTAGCAGAACTGCACACAAATGCTGCACAATACAAATGCACTATTTAGAAATTATATTCTAGGTATATCGCACCACTGCCTCAATCAGATTTTTTTGGGGGGCAATTGTTATATCACACCAGTTGCAATTATTTGTTCCAATGACGTTTGTCCCTCTGTATAGCTGAGGTGTCTCAGCAGAACGGCACACAAATGCTGCACAATACAAATGAGGGGTCGTTGATCCAGGGAGTTATTCTGATTGCCTGATTGGAGTCGGGAAGGAATTTTTAATTCCCCTAAAGTGGGGAAAATTGGCTTCTACCTCACAGGGTTTTTTTTTTTTGCCTTCCTCTGGATCAACTTGCAGGATAACAGGCCGAACTGGATGGACAAATGTCTTTTTTCGGCCTTATGTACTATGTTACTATATAGAAATTATATTCTAGGTTTATCGCACCCCTGAAACATTCTTTCCTGTATATTTACTTGTATATAAAGTGCAAGTGCTGCCAAAAATTACAAGGAAGAGGTACTCCGATACAACCTGTATATCACATAATGGAGGGTCTCATTCACATTGTGGTACAATTGTTCAGGTAATGGGACTCCCACACTCATAAAGCCTATGCACTAAGTGAAAGGGCTTCCAAAAATTACAAGGAACCGGCACTCCAATACACCCTTTATTACACATAAAGGAGGGCATCATACACCCTTGAAAAATTATGATTGATGGCCTGCTGGTGACCCTCAAAAACATTACGAGCAAGGGCCTGCTGCTGAGCTGACCATCTAAAACATTAGGGGTGAGTGCCAGCTGCTGAGATGACTTTTGAAAAAATTATGGGCGAGGGCCTGCAGATGAGCTGACTCGGTAAAACATAATGGTTGAGGGCATGCTGGTGAGCTGACCTTCATAAACATTATATGCGAGGGCCTGCTGGTGAGCTGACCCTGTAAAACATTATGGTTGAGGGCCTGCTGGTGAGCTGACCCTCTAAAACATTATATGCAAGGGCCTGCAGGTGAGATGACCCTCTAAAACATAACATGCGAGGTCCTGCAGGTAAGCTGGTCCTTTAAAAGATTGTAGGTGAGAACCTGCTGGTGAACTGACCCTCTAAAACATTATATGCAAGGGCCTGCAGGTGAGATAACCCTCTAAAAGATTGTAGGTGAGGGCGTGCTGGTGAGCTGATCCTCTAAAACATTATATGCGATGGCCTGCAGGTGAGCTGGACCTCTAAAAGATTGTCGGTGAGAGCCTGCTGGTGAGCTGACCCTCTAAAACATTATATGCGAGGGCCTGCTGGTGAGCTGACCCTCTAAAACATTATATGCGAGGGCCTGCAGGTGAGATGACCCTCTAATAGATAGTAGGTGAGGGCCTGCTGGTGAGCTGACCCTCTAAAACATTACATGTGAGGACCTGCAGGTGAGCTGGCCCTCTAAAAGATTGTAGGTGAGGGCCTGCTGGTGAGCTGACCCTTTAAAACATTATATGGGAGGGCCTGCAGGTGAGCTGACCCTCTACAACATTGAGTCTCTCAATAAACCCGTACTTGTCAAAACCGGTTGTGATTTGCGCCTCACGTCCACCAGCTTGCCAGACCACAAAGGTCGTGACGGGCACTGTCAGTACCTCTACAACATTAGGAGCGAGGGCAGACTAATAAGCATGTTGATATGATGGAAGAGGAGGAGGAGGAGAAAAGAAAGATTGAACCATATACCCTTTTTGTGGTGGAAGGGGCGCATGGAAAAACAGTGTATTCAGCACATTATAAAAAATACATTTAAAGTGCCTTTATGTACAGCCGCTTTCCTCTGGTGGAGTAGAGAAGTATGGGGCAATCCAGGCCTTGTTCATTTAATAAGAGTCAACCTGTCAGCATTTTTAGTTGACAGGCGGATGCGTATCAGTTATTATGCCCCCAGCAGCACTAAATACCCGCTCTGATAAAAGGCTGGCGGCAGGGCAGGCCAGCACCTCCAAGGCATAGAGAGCCCGTTCGTGACACGTGTCCAGCTTGGACACTCAGTAGTTGTAAGTCACAGAGGGCTCATTGAGGACGCTGACATGGTCTACTACATACTCCTACACCATATTCCCCAATTTTTCCCTCTTTGTGACACTAGGCCGCGCATCAGGGTAAGGGTGCTGGCGGGGTGTCATGAAACTGTCCCAGGCTTTGGAGAGTGTTGCCCTGCCTCTGTTGGAACTGCACAATTTTGCCCGTCCTCTCCACCACAGGAATGAGAGATGAGAAGTTCTCTTTGTAGCGGGGGTCGAGAAGGGTGAACAACCAATAATCGGTGTTGTCCGAAATGTGTAGAACGCATGGGTCACGGGAAAGGCAGCCTAACACAAAGTCAGCCTTGTTTTCCAGAGTCCCAACAGGCAAGACTTTGCTGTCGTCATCAGGAGGATCTCTCAATCTCCTCATCCTCTTCTGCCCATCCACGCTGGACAGATGGAATTAAACTTCCATGGGTACTACCCTCTGTAGCAGAGGCAACCGTCTCCTGCTCCTCCTCATCCAATTTGCGCTAAGAAGACAAACTGAGGGTGGTTTGGCTATCCACCTGTGTAATGTCTTCCCCCATTTCCCCCTCTTTAACATGCAAAGCGTCGGCCTTGATTGTGAGCAGCGAGCGTTTGAGAAAACACAGAAGTGGGATGGTGACGCTGATAATAGCGTTATCGCCGCTCACCATCTGTGTTGATTTCTCAACGTTTCTTAAAACTTCACAGAGGTCAGACATCCATGCCCACTCCTTGCTTGTGAAGAGCAGAAGCTGACTGGAAAGGCGACTACCATGTTGCAGCTGGTATTCCACTATGGCCCTATGCTGCTCACAAAGCCTGGCCAACATGTGGAACATCGAGTTCCAGTGCATGCTCACGTCGCACAACATTCGGTGAGCTGGCAATTGTAAGCGCTGCTGCAGTGTTGACAGACCAGCGGAAGCTGTCAATGACATTTCGGAAATGGGCACACACGCGGCGCACCTTCACCAGTAGCTCAAGCAAATTGGGGTTGGTTTTGAGAAATCGCTGAACCACTAAGTTGAAGATGTGGGCTAGGCATGGGATGTGTGTGAGCTTCCCGAGCTCCAAAGCCGCCACCAAGTTATGGCCATTATCAGACACAACAATGCCTGGTTCTAGTTTGAGAGGCGGGAGCCACAGCTCAGTTTGGTCTCTTATCCCCTGCCACAGCTCTGCGGTGGTGTGCTGTTTGTCACCTAAGCAGATCAGTTTAAGCACGGCCTGTTGACGCTTCCCCACTGCCGTGCTACACTGCTTCCAGCTACTGACTGATGGCTGACTGGTGCTGCAAGAGGATAATTCTGAGGTAGAAGTGGAGGAGGAGGTAGAGAAGGAGAAGTGGGGGTTGGAGCCACTAACGTAATTGGTGTCGGAAACCCTGATGGAATTAGGGCCCGCAATCCTTGACGTCGATAGCAACTGTGCATCCCAGGGTACGACTCGTTCCCGGTCTCCACAACGCTCACCCAGTCTGCCGTCAGGGAAATGTAGCATCCCTGGCCGAAAGCACTTGTCCATGTGTCAGTGGTTAGGTGGACCTTCCCAGTAACTGCATTGGTCAAGGTACGGGTGATGTTAAGGGACACGCGCTGGTGTAAGGCGGGCACGGCACACCGTGAAAAATAGTGGAGGCTGGGGACTGAGACTACGTAATGAGGGATGGCCGCTGACATCAGGCTGCGGAAGGCCTCAATGTCCCCAAGCCTAAATGGCAACATTTCCAGGGCCAGTAATTTGGTAAATTGTACATTTAGTGCTATGGCCTGTGGGTGGGTGGCTGGGTATTTGCACTTGGGTTCAAATGCCTGGGGTAAGGACATTTGTATGCTGTGCTGGGACACGGAATTGGATATGGTCGCTGATGGTGCTTACGAAGGTCCAGGTGCAGGGCGGGAGACATCCGGGCCTGTGCCTTCAACAGGGGATTGGCCAGCACGTAACACAGGGGAAGAGGAGGCAGTGGTGTGACCCGCAGACACAGATTGTGGAACCCAGGCGTTCAGCCCACCTACTAGGGTGCTTTGATGCCATGTGGTGGATCATGCTGGTGGTGGTGAGGTTGCTAGTATTCACGCCCCTGCTCATTTTTGTATGGCACAGGTTGCAAATTACAATTCTTTTGTCGTCCGCCTTTTCCTCAAAAAAGCGCCAGACTGCGGAACACCTACCCTTTGGCAAGGGAGATTGACACAAGTGTGTGCTCCAAGGAACAGTTGTGGGGCTGTTGGTGTGGCCCGCCTTCTCTATTTTGCCACCCCACTGCCTCCTCCAGCCTGTTGCGGTGCTGTGGCTCCCTCCCCCTCTCTACTGCTGTCCTCGCTCGGCTTGCCACCTTCCCGGGTTGGGTCAGTGACTTAATTGTCCACCACCTCCTCTTCCACTTCCTCACTCTGCTCATCCTCCTGACTTGTTGACCTAATAACAACCTCAGTTATTGACAACTGTGTCTCATCCTCATCATTTACCTCTTGAGACACTATTTGCCATTGACTTATTGGCAACTGTGTCTCATCATCTACCTAGTGAAACACTAATTGCCGTTCCCCACCAGATGCTCAAGAGTTTGGGAATCAGGGCACAAGATCTCATGTCCCTCGTCAAGCGGGCTTGTCGAGAGGCCCAAATGAAGGAATGGCACTGAAAAGAACTCCTCGGAATATCCGAGTGTGGGATCACTTTTTTGGCAAGACTCTCCATGGTGGGAGGAAGTAGGATCAGGGTGAGAATTGTGTTGACCAGACTCTTGGCTACTGAGACAGGACTTGGTGGAAGACAGGGTGGTGCTTAACCGACTGGAAGCATTATCTGCTGCAATCCAACCGACAACCTGGTCGCACTGGTCTGACTTTGAGAGCATTGTCCTGCGCCGCCCTGCAAACTGGGACATGAAGCTAGGTATTGTGGATTATTTATTTTTTTGTGCTCTGGCAGCAGGCACAGTTTCAACGCGCCCAGGGCCACGGCCTCTGCATGCACCGTCAGCATCATGGCCACTTCCCTGTCCCTTACTGCTCACCTTCTTCATATTAAATGTTATATATGCTTGAAAGTATGTCACACGTACAGTAGCATAGGATTTGTAAGTGTATGCGCAAAATAATTTAAAAAGGTATTTGGGAAACATTACACAGGAGATATACTGCAGATAATGTCGCTGATGTCAGCAGTGGCTAATATAAAATTACAGGGAATGTCACAGGTATTTGGGATGTGGAAACGTTACACAGGATATGTACCGCAGATAATGTCGCTGATGTCCCCAGTGGCTAATAAAAAATTACAGGGAATGTCACAGGTATTTGGGATGTTTACACAGGAGATGTACCCCAGATAATGTCACTGTCCGCAGTTTACACCATCTACGAAAAAAGTACACTGGCTGTCACTGATATTTTTAGGATGTGCACACGTCACACAGGAGATGTAGTGCAGCTAATGTCACTGTCCGTAGCGGACACCGTCTATGGAAAAAGTACACTGGATGTCACAGATATTTTTGGGATGTGAACATGTTACACAGGAGAAATACCGCAGATAATGTCGCTGATATCACCAGCGGCTAATATAAAATTACAGGGAATGTCACAGGTATTTTGGATGTGGAAACGTTACACAGGAGAAATACCGCAGATAATGTTGCTGATGTCAGCAGCGGCTAATATAAAATTACAGAGAATGTCACAGGTATTTGGGATGTGGAAACGGTACACAGGAGATGTACCCCAGGTAATGTCACTGTCCGCAGCTGTCACCGTCTACAGAAAAAGTATACTGGATGTCACTGATATTTTTGGGATGCGCACATGTTACACAGGAGATGTAGCGCAGATAATGTCGCTGTCTGCAGCGGCCTAACTATTGCACGCTATTTAGCGCAGGATGCGCTAAAAATATATATTGTTGCTGCCATACACAATAGTCCTTCTTAATTACTTTTGGATCTGTAAAGTTTTAGCAATTTAGTGCAGGTTGCTCTAAAAACATGTATTGCTGCTGCCACACACAACAATAGCCCTTAAAAGGCCTTTTGGGTCTCTGACAAGTTTTTCAACTGAAAAATAGAAAATTTCACTCTATACACTATCTTTCCCTTCTTCAGCACAGCTCTCTCTGACGAACACTGAGCTGAACACGTGTCATCGGGTGCTATATAGCACCCGATGACGCGTTCCAGCCAATCACTGTAATGCCAGTAACCAACATGGCTACAGCATTACAGTGAAGGGCAGTACTTACCTGCACGTTTATTGGCTGCGGGCATTGCGCTCTTGCACATGTGGTATTCGGCATGCTCGATCAACGCTAGTGCTAATCACTCTTTTCTAGCCCCCCAAAACAGTTTTTAGAATTATGTTAATGAGCTTAAAAGAGTCCAAGGGGCTACACTTGCATTGCACCTCAGAACGGAGCCCTGCTTCTCCCCTCCTCTTCTTCTCTTCACCTTCTCAGCTCAGCAACATCATCATGATGCAGCTGCAATACTCGCAAAGGCACTGATTGTCTTCATGTCTGAGCCTGCTCAATCTGTTACCGTCTGTGGGCAGCAGCTTTATTAACTGAACTGTGCATGCGCCAGCAGGCTTGGTAGAGTGCTGCAGTGGCCTTCTGAAAGTTTCTCCCATCTGCACAAAGGATCTTTGAAGATCAGACAGAGAGACCATTAGGTTCTTGCTCAACCTTTACCAAGGTCCTTTCCCCCTTATTAGTTAGTGCATTGGGGCTGCCACCCTGGTTGTTTTTAAATGTCACTTATTTAGGCTACTTTCACACTTGCGTTTTTGCCTGATCTGGCAGGGATCAGCAAAAATGCTTCCATTACTGATAATACAATGAATGGATCCGGTTGTATTATCTTTAACATAGCAATGACGGATCCGTCATGAACACCATTGAAAGTCAATCGGGGACGGATCTGTTTTCTATTGTGTCTGAGAAAATGGATCTGTCCCCTTTGACTTGCATTGGGGGTCATGCCAGATCCGATTTGCTCCGCATCCCACGATGGAAAGAAAACTGCAGCTTGCTGCGGTTTGCTCTCCGGTATGGGAACACAGCCAAATGGAACGGCATGCATTTTGGAGCACTCCGCTCTCTTCAGTTACGTTTTGTCCCCTCTGACAATGAATGGGGGCAAAAGGGAAGCACTTTCCTCCGGTATTAAGGTCCTATGACGGATCTCAATACCGAAAAATGTAAACGCGTGTGAAAGTAGCCTAAGAATTTTGGAGGCCACTGTGCTCTTCGAAACATTCAGTGCAGCAGAAATTTTTTTTTGTACCTTTCTTCAGATCTGTGCCTCTACACAATCCTGTCTCTGGGCTCTACATGCAGTTCTTTCCTCCTCATGGCTTTGTTTTTGCTCTGATATACATTGTCAGCTGTGAAACTTGGAGCAGCAGCATGATGACGTACCCTAGCTGTGGAGGTGGAGAAAAGAAAAGGAGGGGAGGAGCAGGAGGACTCCAGCAACCATAAGTACAGCCCCTTAGGCTCATTTCAGCTCATTAGCATAATTATAAAAAGCTGTTTTTTTTTATCTAGAAAAGCATGATTAGTACATAAAAGTACGGTATAGTTTTACATGACAATAGCAGAGTTAGAATGCCCTACGAACAGTTACAAACGGCCCAGGATGGTGACAGATTCCCTTCAAAAATCACTTAGTCAATCTATGGAAGCGAGGAAAGAGATACAGTACATTGCTCTATATTCCACAAAGCATTATTTTTTTTTCCTTTTTCTTTTTTCTGAGTGTGTCACTATTTTAGTCCTTGTTTTCTTATAAGTTATACAATTGCAGAATTATTTAGGTATCATTTTATGGGGGCAGGCTATTTTAGACTTCAGGACATGGCAATGTTTTCTATTTTTTTATCTCTGCATTTCAAAAAACATAACTATTTTATTTCTCTGTCGACAGCCATACGAGGTCTTTTTCTGGACCAGTTGACCAGTTGTATCTTTAATTGGCACCATTTGAGGGTACGTGTAATATATATAGCATACAGCAATTCTGCCATTGTTTTGGGGGTTTGTTTTCATGGCATTTACTGTAAGATACAAGTGACATGATTCATTTACTATTTATGTTTTTCAACTTTTAGAAAATAAAAACATTTTTTGGAGCTCTTTGGAATTGTAGTATTCATTGGTACCATTTTGGAGTCCGTACAATTTTTTAATCACTTTTTTTGCATAAAAGGTGAAATAAACATAAAACATCAATTTTGGGCAATTTTTTTAATGTTCGCTAGACATATATCTACTGGGTAAATAATGTGGTCATTTTACATGTGTTGTTATGTTTGTGGTAATACAAATTTCATATAGCTATTTACAAAAATAAAGGTGTTTGTAAGTTGTAAGTAGAAAAAGGCATTTTTTTGTTCTACCGATTTTTTGGTTTCAAACTATTTTTTTTCAAAGTCTCAGGAGGGGACTGGAACATGCGATTGATTAGGTCACAAACAGTAAATCTGACATAATGCCTATCAGACAACTCCCCGAAAATCACATTATGGGAGTTGATGGGGTGAGAAAGGGAGCCCCCTTGTAATCAATTAGGTGCCATGGTCAGCAACCAAAGGTTATATGTCCGGATCTTAGTAATCTCCGATCCTGGCTGTTAGAGTTGGGTACTAGCTGTGTAACACAGACGGCACACAATTGATAGTGTGGGCAAAATGCCTGAGCCCACATCATCACTGCACCTTAATAGTACACCAGTGAGCGTTACCTACCTTCCTGCTGTGACAATACTATTATGCTGCAAAGGGGGAAGTGGTTAAATATAACCAAGTAAAATAAATATTTTTTAAATTACAGAATCCATAAAAAACTACCATAAACTTATATTGTTTTACCTTGTTCATCATTTATCACAACTTGCTCATTTTATTGTGCAGGTTGTTATGTATTTGGGCAGGGGCATACCTTCAATAAAGGCAGACCATGTGACTGCTACAGGGCCCTTCGCTGATCTCATTTCCTTCTATTATTCTGTGGTGACATGTAGGCGCCACTAGGGGGAGCTCAGTACAAAGACATTATTATAACTTCCATCGCATTGTATAAACTTCTATGAACTGAGCTCCTCCACCTAATGGTGGCTGCAAGAAGACAGCTTTATAATATATGAAATTAAGCTGGAAAATTTATCAAGGTATTCATGACAGTTGTCTGGTGTATACATTGAGAAATTTGCTGTATAGGTTGAGCACCATATTTTTGACACACCTACTCAGCTTTTTTTTACAAAGAAGCTGGTTAAATTGGGTGATGCCGAGGGGGGCTTTTTTATTACATTTTTTTTATTATTTAATAAAAAATTTATTTATTACATTTTTTTTATTTAAATTTCTTCTACTTAATATTTTTTTTTACATATGCATACTGGGAAATTAGTGGCTCATACTAAGTAACTAATAAGTTTACTGTATGTTTATTTCTTTTTGGGACTTTTATTGAAAGCCAACTATCAGGTACATGTATGTGATAATTAGGGATGAGTGAATCGACATCCAAAATCAATTCGCATAAAACTTTATTTCAATATTGTACGGAGTGAGCTCTCTGTAAGTATTAGAACGTATTGGCTCTGATGAGCCGAAGTTATTACTTCTCGAAGTCTCGCAAGACTTCGCATAATTACCAGAAATTGATTTATACTGTAAAAGAACATTTCCCGAACTCGAGTTTGGTTCCAAGTCATACATTGGAACCGAATCAGAGTTCAGAAAATGATTTTTTACAGTATAAGGGTCCATTCACATGTCCGTTTTTTCTTTCCTGATCTGTTCCGTTTTTTCAGGAACAGATCAGGACCAGATCTGGACCCATTCATTTTCAATGGGTCCTGGAAAAAATCGAACAGCACAATGTGTGCTGTCCGTTTCCGTTGTTCCGTTCCGCATGTCCGTTTAAATATAAAACATGTCCTATTCTTGTCCTGAAAAATCGGATCCTGGTACAATACAAAGTCAATGGATCCGCAAAAAACGGATGACATTCGGATGTCATTCCGTATGTCATCCGTTTTTTGCGGATTCCGTTCCTGGAAACACATAACAAATTTTTTTTTTTTTTTTTTCAAAGAAATCCAAACAACTTTATTTGATTATTGAAATGTATACATGTTTCCGTTTTTTGCGGATCTGCAAAAAACGGATGACATACGGAAACATTTTCAGGAACAACGGATCCGCAAAAAACGGACCGTTTTTCAGGATGAAAAAAAACAGGACGTGTGAATCAATTTCTGAAGTTATTATGTGAAATCTCGAGAGACTTCGCGAAGTAATAACTTCGGCTCATCTGAGCCAATACATTCTAATACTGTACGGAGCGCTTGCTCAGTACAGTATTGAGCCGAATTTTCATGCGAATCGACTTCGGATATTTCAACCGAAGTCAATTCGCTCATCCCTAGTGATAATGTGCTAAAGTGGAGAGGCAAAGAATGATAAAATGTGCAACAGAGAATTTCTAAAGCACAGCAGGATCCGAATCCAAGTAAGGGCTCATGCGCACGACTGTTGGATGTTTTGCAGCCTGGACAATAAGAGGACATGTTCTATTTTTTGGCGGAATGGCCATGTAGACATACAGACACGGAATGCACACAGAGTCATTTCTTTTTTTTTTTTTGCGGACCCACTGAATTCCAAAAAAATAAAAAATAGAACAAACATGGAAAAAAAAAATTGGTTTCTGGGCACATACTCTTAGGAACATTTTGATTTCATAGTCAAATTATTGGAGTAATTTGGCAAGGCTTCTGTATTCCCTGGGCCTGCTCAACTGACAGAATGTATTAAGGCTGTTGGTAGAGGTCAGTAGGTTTGCTCACAGAGGTAGTTGTTTGAAACGTGTAGCAGGAATCTATCAGTAGAGAATAATGACTTTTTATATGGTAGTCTGTTTGTCTGTGACTCTGGGGTACTAGTTCCCATTTGCCAGTACCAGTGACAATCAAGCAATACAATATCTGCTTCTTTTGAAGCTTTAGATCTACAATTTCTAAAGTGTGGCCTTTATGAAGACCGAGCCTTAGAAAGGACCCTTTGAATTATCTAAAGAAACCAATAAACTGTGGATAAAGGTCCCTTTAGATGGGACAAATTTAGCAGGTGATTGTGGGGAAGGAAACGTTTCTTCCCTACACTCTCCTGCTCATCAGTGGAGGACACTGCTGCATTTACATACAGCGATCTCCTCCACAGTATGGGGCGGAGCAATCTCTAATGCCATCGCTCGTCCTCATACAGACTCGATCTGCCTACACAAACGATTAAATTACACGATGAACGAGCGTTTCACTCGTTCATCTGGTAATTGCTAGATAATTGGTAACAAGTCTTCCTATGAACATTCGTTACTGATTATCTGGGATATTCTTGGCCCATGTAAAGGGCCCTTTACATTAGAACAATTGTTTTCCAGATGTTGATGTAGTTAATCGACTCTTGCCTTTAACCCCTTCTACCCCTAAGCCAGTTCTCACCTTCCTGCTCAGTCCTATTTTTGCTGATGTGTCACTTCATGCGGTAATAATTTTGGAATGATTTTACTTATCTAATTGATTCTGAGATTGTTTTCTCGTGACACTTTGTACTTCATGTTAGCAGTACATTTTATATAACAAAATTCTAAATTAACAGAATTTTTTTTAAATTGACAGTTTTCTAAATTTGAATTTCTCTAGTTTTAAGATAGATAATAATACCTCACAAAATAGTTATCAGTCAACATTCTCCATATGTCTACTTTATGTTGCCATCATTTTGTAAATGTTATTTTATTTTTTAGGACATTAGAAGGCTTAGAATTTTAGAAGCAATTTTTCAAATTTTCAAGAAAATTTTCAAGACTTTTTTTAAGCACCAATTCAGTTAAAAAGTGATTTTGAGGGGTTTACTTAATAAAAACCACTCATACCCTATTTTAGACACTACACCCCTCAAATTATTCAGAACTGATGTTACAAACTTTGTTAACCTCTGAGGTGTTCCACAAGAATTAAAGGCAAATGAAGGTGACATTTTAAAATGTCATTTAATTTTTTTGCAGATTTTCTGTTAATCTATTTTTTCCTGCAATGGTTAACAGCAAAACAAACCTCAAAATGTATTACCCTGATTCTTACAGACACACTCCATATGTGGTTGCAAACTGCTCAATGGGCACATGGCAGGGGTCAGAAGCAAAGGACGGTCATATGGTTTTTGGCAAGCAAATTTGCTGGAATTTTTGGGAGCCATGCTGTATTTGAAGAGACCCTGAGGTGCCCCTACTGTGGAAACTCCCCAAAAGTTTCCCCATTTTGGAAACTACCCTTCTCAAAGAATTTATTAAAGGCTATACTGAGCACTTTGACCCCATAGGCGTTTTACAGAATTTAGAAACAATTGGCTGTGAAAATGAAAAATTTCACTTCTGCAAATAAAAATGTTGCTTTAGCCCCACATTTTTGATTTTCACAAGTAGTAACAGGATACAGAGTACCCCATAATTTGTTACCTATTTTCTCCTGAATGTCCAAACACCCCATATGTGTTTGTACCCTATTTTAGGGGCACATGACAGGACTCAGAAAGAGGAGCCATATGGCTATTGGAGGGCAGATTTCCCTCAACCAAGTCTTGGGCACTATGTCATATTTGAAGAGATTCTGAGGTACCCCGATAGTGGAAACCTCCAAAAAGTGACCAATTTTGGAAACTGCACCACTCGAGGGGTGTACTGAGCGCTTTGAGCCCACAGGCATTTCACAGAAATTAGAAACACTTGGCTGTGAAAATAAAATATTTCATTTCTTTCAATAAAATGTTGCTACAGGCACACATTTTTCATTTTCACAAGTGGTAACAGGAGAAAAAGCACCCCATTTTTGCAGAATGAGTTGCCATCATCATCAGTTCTCTTTTTGGGTACATACAACGTTTTGATCACTTTTTATTTTGCTTTTTGGGAAGCAGGATAAAGAAATGCAGCAATGCTGCCACTGTTTTTTTGGTTTTGTTTGGGTTTATGGGAAAGGGGTATTTTCTTTTTTGCCTGAACCTTTTATTTTTTTTATTTTGTAAAACACTTTTTTTTACTTTTTATTTTTGTTCGACTATGGGACTTCTACTTTTCGGGGTCTGATCCCCTCAACAGTGCATTACAATACATTGTGTACTGACAGGGTGCTTATGAGACCAAGACTGGTGGCTGGGTCTAATAGGCTTCCATAGTTGGCAAGCTCCTATGCCTGTGTAAGGGCTTCCTTAACAGCCATCAGCCCTCTGTGATTGGGGGTAATGGGGTTGGAGAGGGAGCCCCCTCCCTCTGTAAACCTCATACATGTTGTGTTCAGCATTGACCGTGGCATACAAGGGGTTAATATGCCAGCATCTGTGTTTTCACCAATGTTCTCTGATACAGCAGGGATCCAGCTGTCAGTAACACCCAGGTTCAGCTCCTTCACCCACCCGATCAGTGCCCCGTACTTGTACAGTGCTGGGCAGCAAGTCACGTCCCGCTGAGCTGTACGTGTATGGTGCTGGTTGGGAAGGGGTTAATAGTTGTTTTGATTATTATATGTCCATGTTTTTATGTTTTCTATATTGTGCTGAAAAACAGTATGCATTTTATTTTTTATAAGAAAGTAAATAGCTTTATAAAGCCAATAGTGGCCCAGATTGAGTCTGCCAAAAAGGTAGTTCAAACTTGCACATCTTGCGCATCTAGGCAGTTTCTACACTTTTGTTCCAACATGCTCAAAAAGCAGGTGGGGTTTAACAGACAGCCTTAACAGCCTTCAATGGAAGAGGGACCCAACATTCACCATTTTGAGCCAAAATTGCACCCCAATTCTGGTGTAAAATTCTTTCTCAAAGTAAGCCAAACAAAAGTTGTATGGTGTCAGTGAAAAGTACCTGTTTTTGCACCAAATTTATCATCCTGCCTGAGTCCCTGACAGCCTGTATAAGATTACTCCATCTGTAGGATTAGTAACTCTGGGCCACTATGTCTATTAGGTATACAGGATTTCAGGCATTAAAATTTTGAGTTACATAGACATACAATAAAATAGAGAGCTGAACAAGTAAAAGGCATATGAGCTGCCTGGTACAAAAACAATAGTAGTTTCTTCCTAACTGGAATTGAGGGAAACAAGGGAAAAAAGGAAGGGGGAGGGGGAAAACATCACTGGAGAATAGTAGTTTTTTTAATATCAGCAGAGGGGAGATTATAAACTAGTACCGTAAATAGCGTAAATTTAGTGTGTCATTGTAATATTCAGTTACAGCTACACAATAAAGGAGCTGAAACCCTGTACCCCTCGAGTATTTCCTTTTATCTATGCACCTGGCATAGGCTCAATCTTCTCCTATATTATCCAAAAATATGCCTGCCTACAAGTTTACTAAACACTCTTAAAAAAAGGTGGTCCCACTTTATCGGTGGCTTTACCTACAGGGCTAAATCACTGTTACCTAGCGTTCCGACACGTTTCCCCCATGCCATAATACACGAGGACACAACCATGTGGAGAAAATATCCTAGGATTTCTGAAATGGGTCGACATCCAAAAATGACCATAGATTTGTGAGTAACCTGATATCATGGGATTAGCACCTGTGATTCCCATCAATGGTGCTATGCAGCAATTTATTAGGTGTCTATCTCTATATTTGATCAAGTGAGTTATGATATGCATTGTCCTCGTCTTTGTGCTCCTACATCAATGCATGACAAGATAGATAACCCTACCTCCTGCCACGGGCAGAATTTGGCCATAATAACCATGTGTCCTGGGGAGCTCTAGAGACCCTTGCCTGAGTATCAGTTATGACCAGTCACTGCCTCTATCCTGCTATACCCTGTATTGTGTGCCTGTGTTTTGGCCCTGCTCTTCTCTGGTATTTACCTTTTTGCATTGCCCTTTTGATTGTCTCTCTCTCTGTGTATCTCCTCATTTTGACTCTGACTTTGTTTGCTTCTGGGGGTGCCAGAAGCAATGAGCGCTTCCATCAATATAGATGGATGCGCTCAATTGCTGGAGTGCTGGGAGCTGCGGTCCTGTCACTCACTGCTCAGCAACCAGCTCTCCTCCCCTCCTTCAGGCCAGCAGCGCACAGAATGGTGAAGCAGGAAGACTTCTCCTTGCTCCACCATTCAGCCTGTAGGCACAGATCACACTGCCGGACTGTGTTTTAATACAGAGGGGGCACAGAGGGCTTTATTACTATGGAGGGGGCACAGAGCAAGGCCGGCGTCAGCACCCGGCATACCCAGGCAAGTGCCGGGCCCACAGCTCCGGCAGGGGTCTACAGCACAGCTGCCAGAGGCCAGAAGCAATGAGCGCTTCCATCAATACAGATGGAAGTTCTCATTGCTGGAGCGTAGGGAGCTGCGTCCTGTCACTCCCTGCGCTCCTCCCCTCCCTCAGGCCGGCGGTGCTCTGAATCGTGAAGCAGGAGGACTTCCCCCTGCTCCACCATTTAGCCTGCAGGCACGTGCTGCCGGCCTGTGTGGATGGAGCCTGAAGTCTGGTAATCTGCATAAGCTCTGCCCACACAGTGCTGTAGAGCGATCTGTGCCTGCAGGGAAGAGAGGACTGTGAGCTTCAGGAACGGGACAAGGTGTTACTGTATTTTTTTTTTGTTTTTAATATAGAGGGGTCACAGAGAACTTTATTACTATGGGGGGGGGGGGCACAAAGAGCATTTCTACTATGGAGGGGGCACAGAGGTCTTTATTACTATGGACGGGGCACAGAGAGCATTTCTACTATGGAGGGGGCACAGAGGGCATTACTACTCAGCAGGGTGCACAGAGGTCTTAATTCCTATGGAGGGGGCACAGAGGGCATTACTACTCTGCAGGGTGCACAGAGGTCTTTATTCCTATGGAAGGGGCACAGAGGACTTTATTACAATGGAGGGGGCACAGTGGGCATTATTACTGTGAAGGGTGCGCAGTGGGCATTATTACTGTAAAGGGGGCACAATAGGGATTTCTACTATGAAGGGAGCACAAAGTGGATTATTACTGTGACGGGGCACAATGGGGAATATTACTGTGAAGGGGCACAGATAGGGCATTACAACTGTGAAAGGGGCACAGAGAAGGCATAACTACTGTGAAGGGGCACACATTTGTACAAAACTACTGTGAAGGTTGTACAATGAGGGCAATACTACTGTGAGGGGGTACAATTTTGTTTACCCCTTAGGGACACAGCCTTTTTTCACCTTAAGGACCAGGCCATTTTTTGAAAATCTGACCAGTGTCACTTTAAGTGCTGATAACTTTAAAACTCTTTGACTTATCCAGGCCGTTCTGAGATTGTTTTTTCGTCACATATTGTACTTCTTGACACTGGTAAAATGAAGTTAAAAAAAATCATTTTTATTTATAAAAAAATAACAATTTTACCAAAAATGTTAAAAAAAATTGCTAATTTCCGAGTTTCAATTTCTCTACTTCTATAATACATAGTAATACCTCCAAACATAGTTATTACTTTACATTCCCCATATGTCTACTTCATGTTTGCATCATTTTGGGAATGATATTTTATATTTGGAGGATGTTACAAGGCTTAGAAGTTTGGAAGCAAATCTTGAAATTTTTCAGAAATTTTCAAAAACCCAATTTTTAGGGACCAGTTCAGGTCTGAAGTCACTTTGTGAGGCTTATATAATAGAAACCACCCAAAAATGACCCCATTCTAGAAACTACACCCTCAAGGTATTCAAAACTGATTTTACAAACTTTGTTAACCCTTTAGGTGTTCCACAAGAATTAATGGAAAATAGAGATATAATAATTTTCAAATTTCACTTTTTTTGGAGATTTTCCATTTTAATAATTTTTTTTCAGTTACAAAGCAAGGGTTAACAGCCAAACCAGACTCAATATTTATGGCCCTGATTCTGTAGTTTACAAAAACACCTCATATGTGGTGGTAAACCGATGTACGGGCTCACGGCAGGGCGCAGAAGGAAAGCAATGCCATACGGTTTCTGGAAGGCAGGTTTTGCTGGACTGGTTTTTTTTACACCATGTCCCATTTGAAGCCTCCCTGATGCAACCCTAGAGTAGAAACTCCATAAAAGTGACCCCATCTAAGAAACTACATCCCTCAAAGTATTCAAAACTTATTTTACAAACGTCGTTAACCCTTTAGGTGTTCCACAAGAATAAATGGAAATTAGAGATACAATTTCAAAATTTCACTTTTTTGGCAGATTTTCCATTTTAATATTTTTTTTTACTTTTAAAAAAAAACCAAGGGTTAACAGCCAAACAAAACTCATTATTTATGGCCCTGATTCTGTAGTTTACAGAAACACCCCATATGTGGTCGTAAACTGCTGTATGGGCACACGGCAGGGCACAGAAGGAAAGGAATGCCATACGGTTTTTGGAAGGCAGATTTTGCTGGACTGGTTTTTTTGACACCATGTCCCATTTGAAGCCCCCCTGATGCAACCCTAGAGTAGAAACTCCATAAATGTACCCCATCTAAGAAACTACACCCCTCAAGGTATTCAAAACTGATTTTTACAAATGTCGTTAACCCTTTAGGTGTTTCACAAGAGTTACTGGCAAATGGAGATGAAATTTCAGAATTTCTATTTTTTGGCACATTTTCCATTTTAATCAATTTTTTCCAGTAACAAAGCAAGTGTTAACAGCCAAAAAAAACTCAATATTTATTGCCCAGATTCTGTAGGTTACAGAAACACCTCATATGTGGTCGTAAACTGCTGTACGGGCACACGGCAGGGTGCAGAAGGAAAGGAATGCATACGGTTTTTGGAAGTCAGATTTTGCTGGACTGTTTTTTTTTTTTACACCATATCCCAATTGAAGCCCCCCTGATGCACCCCTAGAGTAGAAACCCCCAAAAAGTGACCCCATTTTAGAAACTATGGGATAGGGTGGAAGTTTTTTTGGTACAAGTTTAGGGTACAATGATTTTTGGTTGCTCTATATTACACTTTTTGTGAGGCAAGATAAGAAATAGCCGTTTTGGCACCGTTTTTATTTTTTGTTATTTACAACATTCATCTGACAGGTTAGATCATGTGGTATTTTTATAGACCAGGTTGTCACGAACGCGGCGATACCTAATATGTATACTTTTTTTTATTTATGTAAGTTTTACACAATGATTTCTTTTTTTTAAGCAAAAAAAAAATCATGTTTTAGTGTTTCCATAGTCTGAGAACCATAATTTTGGGTGATTACCTTGGGTAGGGTAAGATTTTTGGTAAGATGACGGTTTTATTGGCACTATTTTGGGGTGCGTGTGACTTTTTGATCGCTTGCTATTACACTTTTTGTGATGTAAGGTGACAAAAAATGGTTTATTTAGCACAGTTTTTATTTTAAATTTTTTATGGTGTTCATCTGAGGGGTTAGGTCATGTGATATATTTATAGAGCTGGTTGATACGGACGCGGCGATACCTAATATGTATACTTTTTTATTTATGTAAGTTTTATACAATAATATCATTTTTGAAACAAAAACAAAATCATGTTTTAGTGTCTCCATATTCTGAGAGCCATAGTTTTTTCAGTTTTTGGGCGATTATCTTAGGTAGGGTCTCATTTTTTGCGGGATGAGATGACGGTTTGATTGGCACTATTTTGGGGTGCATATGACTTTTTGATCGCTTGCTATTACACTTTTTGTGATGTAAGGTGACAAAAAAGGTTTATTTTGCACAGTTTTTATTTTTAATTTTTTACGGTGTTTATCTGAGGGGTTAGGTCATGGTATATTTTTCTATAGAGCTGGTCGATACGGACACGGAGATACCTAATATGTATACTTTTTTTATTTATGTAAGTTTTACACAATAATATCATTTTTGAAAAAAAAAATTATGTTTTAGTGTCTGCATATTCTGAGCCATAGTTATTTATTTTTTTGGGCCATTGTCTCAGGTAGGGGCTCATTTTTTTGCAGGATGAGGTTACGGTTAGATTGGCACTATTTTGGTGGGCAAACTCCTTTTTGATCGCTTGCTGTTGTACTTTTTGTGATGTAAGGTGACAAAAAAATGGTTTCTTTAGCAAATTTTTTTTTTTTAGTTTTTACGGTGTTCATCTGAGGGGTTAGGTCATGTGATATGTTTATAGAGTCGGTCGATACGAACGCGGCGATACCTAATATGTATATTCCCCCCCCCCCTTTTTTTTACCAATTCTTTTTTACTTTATTTGGGGAAAATGACGTTTTTGTTTATTTTTACTTGAAACTTAAAATTTTTGGGGGGAAAACTTTATTTTTTCAACTTTTTTTTCACTTGAACTTTTGGGGGTCTAATCCTTTGCAATGCATTCCAATACTTCTGTATTGGAATGCATTGGCTGTATGAGTAATACTGTGTATTACTCATACAGATCCAGGGGGCTGGATCTCACAGGCTCGTCACCGGAAGGCAGCGCGATGCCTTCCTTAGACATCGCGCTGCCTTCCATGCCATCGGGTCCCCCCCACAGCCGCATGGGGACCCGATGGCACCGCCACACGCCACCACCGCAATAGATAACAGCCGCAAACCGCAGGTCTGAATTGACCTGCGGTTTGCGGCGATCGCCGACACGGGGGGGGGGGGTAACGGGACCCCCCCGGGCATTTAGCCGAAGTGCCTGCTCAATGATTTGAGCAGGCACCGGCTTCCGATCACCGCCCGCTGCGCGGCGGTGATCAGAAATACACAGGGCGTACATGTACACCCTGTGTCCTTAAGTACACGGACATAAGGGTGTACCTGTATGCCCTATGTCCTGAAGAGGTTAAGTATTGGGGGGGTGCCAGAGAAAGGACCCGCTCCAGATGGGGAGCGCAGATTATGGGAGGAGCCAGGTGATTAAGGCGAGGAGTATTTATTGTTTGTTTTTTTCACTTCCTGTGAAGGGGGCACATCTGGGCATAACCACTGTGAAGGGGGCACTGGACACATATCTTGGCATATTCACCGTAAGAGGGCACATATCTTGGCATATCAACTGTGAGGGGGCACATATGCAATGGACCGGACCGCAGGGGCAGTATGTGAGTGTAATAGGGTGCCGAATGGGTGTAGTAGTTGTACTCACTTTTGCCGTAGCTACCTGGACTGGTCTGCAGTGGAGCGGAAGACAACACTAAATCCTCCGGGGCACTCTCTGTTGCAGGGAACACAAGCCAGATGGAAGTCGAGGTGCCCTTAATGGTAGTGGGTATGCTTAGGGTGCTTTGGTGGCTGGGCCTCTGTGTTGTTCGTGACGCCAGCACCGTAAGGTGCAATTAGGACATAGAGTAGAATGATGAGAGAGGCAGTAGTTGAACCAAACAGGAACTTTACTTATAAATTGAAATTGTAGTCTTGCAATCAGTATCATCCAATAGCAGCACTTTGTCATAAATACAGATGGTAAAGCTGTAAATCCCAATAACAGGCTCAGTGAGGTGGTGTATGTAGGTTCCAGCTCAACTGTATAGGAATGATGATCTTACTAGTACTGGGTTTCTGATCTTGCTCTGGTTACTCAGCCTTTCAATAATAGTTTGGATCCTTTGTAAGTTCTATTCTGCACTTTGCAATTCAGCAATATTCAGTACTTCAGTGAATTAGCAACACAAGGGCAGTCTCCCTCATGGCAGGCAAACTCTCTGCTCCATCCTTTGAAAAGGTTGCACAAGATACAGCAATTATTATTTTAATCCCCAGAAGGGTCCCTGGAAGGGGTATTACAGTAAGTCCTAGTCTTGGACTACAAAGGTTGAAGTAGCTTCACTCCCTGGGCTAGGCCCAGGAGGACAGAGACAAGTCTGCCTCCACTCCTCACTACTAATCTCCGACTAACTTCCTGTTTGCTGACCTATATAAATGGTGTTAAAGTGACACCTAGAGGTGGATATGTATAGTGCATTGAACCAGCCCGAAATGGGAATTAAACAGCATTGACAAAGGAAAATACTATAAATAGTGCAAAATGACATAGGATGGCACAAACAATTTTGGACTGTTCCCATCCACTTGGAGTGGGACACTACACATATTTTGGGATATCTACTGTGAAGGGGGCACATATCTTGGCATATCTACTGTGAGGGGGCACATATCTGTTTAAGGTATTTAATCTATAATACATGCAGTTTCAGTGCTGTAAGCGCTGAGCAGAATGTCACAAAGGTGCCCACTGAGACTTTATCGCCCAAGGGCCCACATGAACCTGGAGCTGACCCTGGCACAGAGGGCTTTATTACTATGGAGGGGGCACAAATGACTTTATTACTATGGAGGGGGCACAGAGGACTTTATTACTATGGAAGGGGCACGGGGGACTTTATTACTATGGAGGGGGTACAGAGGGCATTACTACTATGGAGGGGGCACAGAGGTCATTACTAGCACAGTGGGCATTACTACTATTAAGGGGGCACAATGGGCATTATTACTGTTAAGGGGGCACAATGGGCATTATTAATATAAAGGGGGCACAGTGGGAATTATTACTGTGAAGGGGCACAATGGGGATTTCTACTATGGAGGGGGCACAGAGGGCATTACTAGCACAGTGGGCATTACTACTATTAAGGGGGCACAATGGGCATTATTACTATGAAGGGGGCCCAGTGGGCATTAATACTATGAAGGGGGCCCAGTGGGCATTTTTACTATGAAGGGGACGCAATGGGGATTATTACTATGAAGGGGACGCAATGGGGATTATTACTGTGAAGGGGGCACAATGGGAATTATTACTGTGAAGGGGGCACAATGGGGATTATTACTGTGATGGGGGCACAAAGAGGACATTACAACTGTGAAAGGGGCACAGAGAGGGCATAACAACTGTGAGGGGGAACAATGTGGGCATAACTACTGTAAGAGGGCACAATGTGGGCATAACTACTATGAGAGGGCATAATGTGGGCATAACTACTGTGAGGGGGCACACATCTGTACAAAACTACTGTGAAGGTTGTACAATTAGGGCAATACTACTGTGAGGGTTTACAGTATTGGGGGGGAAGGGTGCCAGAGAAAGGACCCGTCCCGGATGCCAAACAGCCTAGCCACGCCACTGATACCACTACCCAGATATCTGACTGGTAACGCCTCATACACACGGCCGTTGCCATTTTTGCGGTCCGCAAATTGCTGATCCACAAAACACGGACACCGCCCGTTTGGTTTCCGCATTTTGTGGAACAGTACCTCCTGCCCTCTGTTAGAACTGACTATTCTTATCCTAATCTTGTCTGTCATATGGACAAGAATAGAACTGTCTATTCTTGTCCATAAGACAAACAAGAATAGGACATGTTCTATTTTTTGCGGGGCAGAGGAACCAACATAAGGATGCAGATAGCACACCGCGTGCTGTCCACATCTTTTGTGGCCCCATTGAATCGAATACGTCTGATTTTGATCCGCAAAAAATGCGGATCAGATGTGGACCAAAACCACGGTCATGTGCTTGAGCCCTAAGTCTGAAGTTCATCGCTGAGTTAATTGTTAAAAAACTGCAGGCTCCCCTAGACTCTGTATTTCACTTTAGTTAACCCCAGACTGGTTGGAACCTCAAGGCTTCACTTTCAAGTTTGCCTGCCTAGCATTGAAACTTCTCACCGTTGAAATGTCTTCAAGCTTTCAAGTTTGGACCAAGTGCCAACAACTTATGTTTTAATTTACTTATACTTGATAAATACTTCTTTCCAACATACAAATGGAGGGATTTGGCTATTAAGATGTTTCATGCGTCAAATCTGCCATTTGTCAGGAATAGAAGAATGTGAGAGAAGTTAATCAGACAGGGAGGCAGCTGTGCCCAGACAGAAAGTAATTAAGGCTCTATCTGGAATTACACAATCACAGATTTATAAGCTCACTATAGCAATGAAATCCCATCAATCAGCTTGAAACACACAACACATTTATTTATATAAAAGTCCGATTTTGAAATGCATTTTGATAGGTAGGGAAAAGTAACAAAGTCTTGTTTTGAATCAAATGAAAATGTCACATAACTAAATCAGATTGATATTGTCAAAAGTCAAACTCTAGATGGATTTACACATTAGATTAATGCTGCCACTGTAAAATGTCTCTATGTAATCCTCATTTTGTACTCTGTGTATGTAACATTTTTGCTGTTTAAATGTATGTATATATGGGGATACAATAAAAACCTTGTATAAACACAACTTTAGGGGCAATTTTTTATTTTTAAGTCCTAATATGTCATTTTTAGATTGCAATTCATCAAGAAGCCATATTCAAACAGTTCCAAGCACTTCCTGTTTATTATAGACTCCAAAGTGGAAGGAACAGAGTTACATAAGAAAACGCTGGCTATTGATTATATTCCTAGGAAGAAACAAGGACATGGCTAAATTGTAAATGGTCACATAAGGATACTGCAAAATCAGTGTCGGACTGGGACCCCTCGGGCCCACAGGAAATGTATCTATGTATCAAAGACCCTAATAGCAAATTATCTCAATACTAATCTCCTGCTGGACATATACGGTTAAAGGTGTTATCTAAATTCTAAAAAGATCCCCCCCAATGCCCGGGCCCCTTGTATGGATTATACTTACCTGCTTCCTGGCACCTGCGTCGCATTATTTTCCAGCACTGCCTTAACTCTCTTGGTTCACTAGAGCTTCACAGGTTGCCACAGGAATCCTCTTCCACTCCTACATCACGACATCATAGACCTGGTGGATGTTAGAGACCTTGCGCTCCTCCACCTTCTGTTTGAGGGTGCCCCACAGATGCTCAATTGGGTTACGGTCTGAAGACATGCTTGGCCAGTCCAGCACCTTTACCATCAATTTCTTTAGAAAGGCAGTGGTCGTCTTGGAGGTGTGTTTGCAGTCGTTATCATGTTGGAATAAGGCCCTGCAGCCCAGTTTCCGAAGGGAGGGGATCATCCTCTGCTTCAGTATGTCACAGTACATGTTGGCATTCATGGTTCCCACAATGAACTGTAGCTCCCCACAGCCGGCAGCACTCATGCAGCCCCAAACCATGACACTCCCACCACCATGGTTGACTGTAGGCAAGACACACCTGTCTTTGTACTCCTCACCTAGTTGCCGCCACACACGCTTGACACCATCTGAACGAAATAAATTTATCTTGGTCTCATCAGACCACAGGACATGGGTCCAGTAATCCATGTCCTTAGTCTGCTTGTCTTCAGAAAACTGTTTGCGGGCTTTCTTGTGCATCATCTTTAGAAGAGGCTTCCTTCTTGGATGACAGCTATGCAGACCAAGTTGATACAGTGTGCAATGTATGGTCTGAGCACTGTGAAGCTGACCACCGGCCCACCCCTTTAACCTCTGCAGCAATGCTGGCAGCACTCATATGTCTATTTGGAAAAGACAGCCTCTGGATAGGATGCTGAGCACGTGCACTCAACTTCTTTGGTCGACCATGGCGAGGCCTGTTCTGAGTGGAACCTGTCTTGTTAAACCGCTGTATCGTCTTGGCCACCGTGCTGCAGATCAGTTTCAGGGTGTTGGCAATCTTCTTATAGCCTCGGCCATCTTTATGTAGAGCAACAATTCTTGTTTTCAGATCCTCAGAGAGTTCTTTGCCATGAGAAGCCATGTTGAACTTCCAGTGACCAGTATGAGTGAGTGTAAGAGCAATAACACCAAATGCTTCCCATTTTCACCCAAGACCTTATAACACTAACGAGTCACATGACATCAGGAGGGAAAATGGCTAATTGGGCACAATTTGGCCAGTTTCACTTAGGGGTGCACTCACTTTTGTTGGCAGTAGTTTAGACATTAATGGCTGTGTGCTGAGTTAGTTTGAGGGCGCACCAAATTCACACTGTTATACAAGCTGTACACGGACTACTTTACATTGTATCAAAGTGTCATCTCTTCAGTGTTGTCCCATGAAAAGATAGAATCAAATATTTGCATAAATGTGAGGGATGTACTCACTTTTCTGAGATACCGTATCTAGACAGATTTTCCTTTCAGGGTGTTGGGAAAGTTGGGTTACTACCAAGTGGAGCTGTAATAGACTGTGAAATACTAAATCAATATAAGACGCCCTCCTCACTCCTATATAATGCCATAACTGGACAGATGTGTCTTATAGGATCAACTTTGCAGGATAACAGGCTGAACTGGATGGATGTATATCTTTTTTCAGCCTTACAAACTATTTTACTATGATCCTTGGGAAGCTGGGTTAGGCTACTTTCACACTAGCGTTCGGGCGGATCCGTTCTGAACGGATCCGCTCATAATAATGCAGACGGAGGCTCCGTTCAGAACGGATCCGTCTGCATTATTTTTAGCATAGAACAGCTAAGTGTGAAAATAGCCTAGTACGGATCCGTCCAGACTTTCAATGTAAAGTCAATGGGGGACGGATCCGCTTGAAGATTGAGCCACATTGTGGCATCTTCAAACGGATCCGTCCCCATTGACTTACATTGAAAGTCTGGACGGATCCGCACGGATCCGCACGCCTCCGCACGGCCAGGCGGACACCCGAACGCTGCAAGCAGCGTTCAGCTGTCCGCCTGTCCGTGCGGAGGCGAGCGGAGCGGAGGCTGAACGCCGCCAGACTGATGCAGTCTGAGCGGATCCGCCTCCATTCAGACTGCATCAGGGCTGGACGGCTGCGTTCGGGTCCGCTCGTGAGCTCCTTCAAACGGAGCTCACGAGCGGACCAGCGAACGCTAGTGTGAAAGCAGCCTTACTTGCACCATGTAAGAGCCTATTCACACGACCGTATCAGTTTTGTAGTCCACAGATTGCAGATCCGCAAAATACAGATACAGTCCATGTGTATCCAGCAGATTTTAATGGGCCCTATTGACAAAATGCCTATTCTTGTCTGCCAAACAGAGAAGAATAGGACATGTTCTATCATTTGTGGCTCAGCCGCACACAGATGACATCTGTTTGTTGTCCACATTTTTCGCAGTCCAATTGAAAGAAATGGGTCAGCGTGCAAACTGCAAAAAGTGAGGTTCAGACGCTGACCAAAAATGTTGAATATGTCCTAAGCATAACATTATCTGGACAGTGTGTACAGCTCCACTAGACTTGTATTCCAGCTTTCCAACACTGATGAATGTCAAATATGCCTAGAAAGTAAGAAATCTATCCCACCATTATAGGCAAATTTGACATTAAGGCACCTGGGAAAGCTGGGTAGCACATTCTGTAGTGTTAGAGGTTTTGTAAGAAGCTGCTACGGTTTGCTGTTTCTTCCTCTTTCACCGTGCTCTGGGTGTATATTGAAGAGTATGGGTGATAAGCCCAGCTCCTTTCCCCATCTTTCCTTTTCTCTGTGAGGTCCAGCTAGTCTCCAGCCAAAGATGCAGAGACTGGGAAGACTCTAACTGCAGAATATCTGCTAAAATTGCTTTCCGTAGCAGATTGCAGATATCCATGCAGAAAGGCTTATAGGCAAACTTAGCAAGTTACGCTTTTTTTTCAAGGTTTAGTGCCCCTTTAACTTTTGTTAGCTATGGCTCGCCAAATGATCCAGTGGACTAGTTGAACCCTGTGCACGGGTTTCTATAAGTTTCAGTTCATAATTTTTTTCAATGAAAGATATTGTAAGTGGATGCGGATCCGCTTTGCCACTGAACATATTTAGAGTATTGTCCTGGCAGTCCCATGGTCTTCACTCTTTCACCCCTATACAGGGATCTGGACTCATGAAAACCACCAAGCCCCCTCTTCTTGGAGTAGCCTTTGTTCAATGGCTGCTGACCCACTGGGGTCATAGACACCGGTGCAGACCACCGAGGAATAAGGCAAAACCGTAGTCAGGGACAAGTTAGTGTCAGGGCAGGAAGAGCTTGTACAATTCGGTTAACAAGCCAAACATCAAGGCAAGCAGCACAGGATGAATATGAGAGGCGGAGGTCAGATCCGGTTAATAGACAAAATGTCGGGCATCACAATGTAGAAAGGGAACTAAATAGCTAGAATACTTTTTGCACTCTCAGGAACTCTCCCAAAAGGGAAGGTGCATTACATACCCTGGGAGGGCTTAGCCATAGGCTGGCAGGTTAAGAGAGGCAGAGAGAGGCATTTCAGGCAAGGAGCAGTCATCAGCGTAAATGGAGTGGACCGAAGTAGAAAAAGACAACAATGGGCTCAAACCGCCAGGAGGACAGAGCAGGAGGCAGGTGAGCGTTCCAGTGGTTGAGCTCACTGGGAGAAAGAGAAATGGTAGTGGGCACGAACTGCTGGTGTTACAAAATTATATATACTGTATATACACACACTTATATATACTATATATATATATATACTGTATATACACACACACTTTTTGTAGTAGCATGGTTAAAAATAAAGTTGCTTATCACATTAATCTAGGGAAGACTGCATGGTGTTGCGTAGAAGGAATTCTGCTTTACCTTTGACCCCCAGAAAGGTGAAAAAAACAGCACTAGGCAGTTTACCCTAAAAAGGAAAAAATTCTTGACCTCGCGTGGTGCTTGGTTCTGATCAACATTCTGCTTAGCATTTTTTTACATTTGCATATGACTATGTTTTGCTTGAAGCTGTTTCAATGCCTAGGGGCATACAACAATCTTGATCTGAGACTAAAAAGCTAATTTTTTACTTACAGTATGTAAGGGGTAGTGATGGCCTTGCGGTTCGCTCGGTGGTCGGTTCGCGGCGACCCATGACATATCCATCAGGTGGTACAAGACAGCCAATTTAAAAGTTTCAGCACATGGACATACCCCCTACCCTTTAAATAAACTTGATCTGTCCGCAATTTTACATTCAGTCTTTTGCCAGTGTAGGGAGAGGTTGCTGTGTGGAGCAGGGACAGACTGTTAGAGACACCAAACGCTAGCTAATAGCTCCACGAAAATCATTTTAAGGACTGGTATAGGTGTGCTATCGATAGGTGTGACTTACTGAGAGGTGTAATATACTTATAATATACTTTCTAACATAGAAAGTATATTATAGTGGATTTGTATTGTGTAGAAGTTGTGAACGGTTCTGCAGCGTTACTGCAGCTATACAGAGTGACAAACGCAATTAGAAAAAATAATTATAACTGGCGTGATATACCAGCCGCCCCCAAAACAGCTGATAGAAGCGGGGTGTTATATACCAATAATATACTTTCTTTATAATGTATTTGGGTACTGCAGCATTTGTTTTCTGTTCCCCCTGCTACACACAGTGATAACTGTAACACCCCAGAGTTGTGTTACTACACTTCTCTACTCCGCTACTGTCCTTCAGGAGCCATTATATTGTCATATGATGTTATTTTGATTATGTCATTCACAAATGTGCATAACACCATGTTAAAGGTAATTTTTTCCTTGTAATGTTCCAGGTTGACCAGCAGGTGGCAGCATCATTGATATGGATAGTTAATGTTATGACCATTCAGAGTGGAACGATCCTGTTCGGTTCTGCCCCACTGCTGAAGAGAGGTGGAGGTTTCCACATCCTGCAGCAAGGGAGGAAAAAAACAGTTAGAACCAGTTCTAGCTCTCCCTGCATAGGGAAGACAGTAAGGACCAAGTCTCATGCTGAGATTTTATCAAATTCCCAGTCTGAGCTCTGAAGCTCAGCTGGATGACACCAAGCAGAACGTTATAGACAACTCCAGTTCCAGGAAGAAGACATACCCTGAGAAGATAACTGTGAGTAAAGTCCAGGGACCCAGGAGAAGCAGTATTCCTCCTCAGCTAGTCAGTCCCCATACAGATAGAGAGTGCAGAAGCCAAATTCCTGCCACAGTATAGAGCTAACAAGCAGACGTCTTTTCCTGCAAGCTCCAGGTTGATAGAGCAGAAGATAAATCCCTGCCAACCATTGCCAATACATGCTGGGATCTAAGACTAAAGCTGTATCCTGCTTGGATGAAGGTTACAATCAGTAAAGAAAAGTTTGAACTTCACCAAAAGTCTGGATCTCAATTTCTGCTGCAAAATCCCTCTATTACTCCCACTATCACTACCCTCAATTTATTGCAAGTGAGCCAGGAGTCCAGCCGTACCCAGGTAGGAGACACTGTTGACACAATTACCACTGCCATACAGAAACATTACACTACTTTGGCATTCCTAAACTGGGACGTGCGTTATAACATCTTTGAAGGGCCCTGTGACAATACCCTGCGCACGCTGTAATTGGCGTCACAAGCAAACTATAGACTATTATACCCATATCCTGACCCACTGCATTAAAGTGGCGTCAGAATACCCGCATCCTGGTCACTGCACAAACAGTATTGGAAAAAATAATTATAACTGGTGTGCGCATGCACATACGTGAAATTTCTATTACCGATATTTTGCATAAAAAAAAAAAAAATGAATGGAGATCGCAAATTCGAATAATATATCTGGTATGTCACTGTCCATGTTGTTGGACTATTTGTGCACTTCTAGTAATTATTTCTTGGCTGCAAACATGAGCTGAAGGTTTTTCAGGTTCGCCTGCCATTAAAATGAATGGGACCCACCGCGAACTTGCGGTTTGCGAACATTTGATCTCGTTCGCACAATCGCGAACCATCCCGGGACATGTTCGTCCATCACTAGTAAGGGGATCAGTTCTAACAGGGGTTATTTTAGGCCTGTGAGTGGTATAAATAGCTACTCACTCTAGGACAGCAGAAGGAATGGTGGATACAGATATAACTGGAAAACAATGGCATTATTGATCTCAATTGAGGCAACAAGCTTAGTGGTTACAGAGTTCCCACAAGCGGCAACTAGCTTATTAGTTACAGTCTCACTTGGGACAACTAGCATGTGGTTTCAACAGGATAGAGTTCCGCACTCAGCTATTTCATGGAGTCCCATAGAGAATGAATGGAATGGCAGGGTGCATGCTCAGCCCGCCACTTCGTCACGATGGAGACACATGATCCCCGTTCTGGATTGGTGGGAGTCCCAGAGGTCGGAGCCCCAGTGATCAGTTAGTTATCACGTATCCTGTGAATAGGGGAAGATTTAAAACGTGGCACAACCCCTTTGATTAATAAATATTTTTCCACTTTTCCTGTGTGTCTTCACCTTCTCCCCCAAACATGGTTGGTGGGGTTGGCTGTAAAATGAAAATCTGAGAAGGGGGATAAAATCTATTTTTAATATAATTCTATATGTGTTTATTTGTTTTAAAGTTATACTTTATACTCAATTTACATGATTTATTGTTTAGTTAATTATGTACATATTGTGGGGTTTCGCTCTGGTAGATAGGGTAAGCGGACGCAGTATAGGGACAAACGACAAGTTCTTAATGCAAAACTTCAGTGTTTATTCACACTTGAGGCAAATTCACAAAACAATGCGTTACTTTGCAGTCTTGGTGTTTACTTCACACACAATGGAAAGTACATCTTGGTGTTACTTCACACAAATTGGAAATTTCATATAAAACAAGTCACCTCGATGTCAGTTCTGCCTCCAGAAGTCCATGGCAGGCTTTAGGGGGCTTGTTTCCTCGGCCTATGGGTCTTATCCCTCAAACCTGGCACCAAGCCTCAGATCCCAACACAGAGATCCCGCTGCTGAGCCCAGCTGCCTATTTAAGGACAGCCAGGTGATGCCAAAAACCCGGATCGGCAATTAAAATTCGGACCAGTATTTGACCCCATCTGGCTGCAAATCAGCCCAGCAGCACATGCTGGGAGGAAAATACCTGTTTTCCCAGACCATTCCCCTCACTGTTTAACAATATGTTGAGAAAAGTATTTTAATCTGTATACTGTTTTCTTTTTCCTTTCTCAATAAAAAATAACAGTGTATACATTTATATCATAGTGCAACTCATCTGCAATGACCATTGTATCCTGTCCAAGGTATATGCGTCATGGACGTTCCTGTGGCAGGTACCAGAGCAGCTCTTGGGTTAAATTGGCAAGTTCACTGTGGATCTTATTGTGTCTGTGTTTTGGTGAATGCCACACCTCTTACTTCAGGTGTTGCTTGTTGGTAAACCACCTTTCCCATAAGTAGCAGCTTCTCACTCTTGGAGGTGCGGTTTATAGATTTTCTTCCTGCCTTCTAACTAGCTGGTCGGTTGTACTCTGGTGCTTCTGGAGTTACCAGGTTTTTTTTAAACTTTCAGATAAGTCTTGTCTGTTCTTATTGTTTTGGGTTTGTTATATTACCTGTTGGTTGTATCTGGGCCTGAGACAGAGACTTCCATTCGTCCATCTGGGGAGGAATGGGTTGTCTCTGGTCCTAACCTCATTCCAGGGCCTTATAGGGATATAAGGGCCTAGGTATCCAGCATATAATTATTCCTACCTTTTAAGGTCTATTCATATTGATAGGTAGTTAGGGCCCGGATTAGGGTTGTTTATGAGGTGACCTGCTTCTTCCCTAGTTTCCAGGCGCAGTTACTGTTCCCCTTCCCTCCTGTGTTTAGTATTGGAGTTTTTCCCCCCACACTGATCGTGACAATATGATTCCCTCAGAGAGTTAATAATCTGCTGCAGGCCACCTGCACATTTTCCTATTAGTGTACAGCTATGTACAGGTACCTGTGTAATATCTACCTGTGTAAAATACCGTCGCTAGTGTTCCACACTAGTACTAAACCCACATTAGCGCATTATCTTGATGGTGTCTCACAACAGCTTAAAGGCAAATTACACGTTGTGTATCAAATATGGATACTATCACACTCTCCGACTGCTATGTCCATCTCCGCTGGCAGGATGCCCTGTTTTAAATTCAGCTCTGCTATCTGTGTTCACTGACTCTACTATGTTTCCTGATGTATTGCTTGAACGTTTTCATACTTGACCTTACGCTTCAATGACTACGAAATTCCATTTCCTGACTTTGCTACTACAAACTGGTTTCTACTCACGTTTGACTTTGCCCACACATTCTACACCAGAGGCACTGGTCCCTATCCATGGCAACCCTGAGGATCCATCATTGCAGGTAGTACTTATGTAAGTTACAAGGCACACAAGGGACATATAACAAAAACATAAGATATATGTTACAGGCGTATACTATGGTTATTTTGCATGTTGCAGTTCAACATAAGTGGAGTGACCACTTCAAAAGGGTCAAACAGTAACCCACAGCCATATGTCAGCACCAAGGGCCAGCCCGAGTCACTCTGTCCACCCTTGCCAACCCACAGCAGCACGTTAACAACAAAGAATATGTCGTTTTCTTTGTAAGAGGGGTGAGGTTGTTTTAAACGCTCTTAAAAGTGAATAAAATCTGTTCTGAGCTAAATATAGGGCTAGCAATCTTCTTCTTGATTGGCAGAGCCAGGTTTCTGAGTTGTCATCTTGCCTGACCCTGTCAATCAAGAAGGAGAGGGAGGGTTTGGAAGAAGAAGGAAGAAAAGCAAGGGTGCACATAGTGGCTTAGACCTGCCCTCAGTGCACTTAAATAGTAACTACAATTTTTTTTAATTTTTTGATGTCATAGGGACATATCAATAGAAAGTCTATGAGCTTGTCCACAGTCTCGCACTCAGCAGCGAGGGGGAAGCAATGCTCAGCTAAACGCCACTGAACCCTCGTTCTAGCGATCGGTGGGGGTCTCAAAGCTGGAACTCCCACTGATCAACACTTCTGATATGTTCCTATGACATGTCAAAAATTGAAAAAAATTGTAGTTACTCTTTAAATGCTCATTACAATGTGGATTCAAATAAAATAACTTTTTCTCCAGAATGAAGCAATGGATCACTAACCCTGCTTTCACACCTGAGCGTTTCTCAAACGCGCGTTTTACGCGCGTTTTTGTCGCGCGTTTTTTTAATAGTAAACGCGCGTTTGACGCGCGTTTGTGTCATTGACTGCAGTGTCCTATGGCCACAAACGCGCGTCAAAACGCCCCAAAGAAGCTCAAGTACTTGTTTGAGCGTCGGGCGTTTTACAGCGCGTTCGTACGCGCTGTAAAACGCCCAGGTGTGAACCATTCCCATAGGGAAGCATTGGTTTTCATGTCTTGAGCGTTTTACAGCGCGTTTGAACGCGCTGTAAAACGCTCAGGTGTGAACTTAGGGTAAGTGAAAGGTATCATTACATTCAGCTGAGCTAGGCCTACAAGGCATTGTGCCTGGTTCAACAGTGAATTTCCTGTGACAGTTTTTCTATAAAGAATTTTTTATTCATTAAGTATACTAAAGAAAAGATAGGGGAAATTAATGGTATCAAACGTCTGTTCTCAAAGACATAGTCAAATATTCGAAAAGTTTATCTAGGCAAACTCCCATACGTAAATGGTAACTAAACCTTTATTAAAAAAAAAAAAAAAAAAAGGGACAGAAGTGCTCCAAGCTCTTTGCCTCTTCAGCTTTCATTCAAGTATGTAAAGTATGGGTAAAGTTTATACTTTCTATGGGTCTGTACTCGCACGCTTCAAAAGCCAAGCAGAGCTGATGAAAGCTGAAGGGCTGTAGTGCTGCTGCCCCTTAGGCCTCATGCACACGGCCGTTGTCCGGGTCCGCAATATGCGGGCACCGGTCGTGTGTTCCCCGCATCACGGATGCGGACCTATTCACTTGAATGGGTCCGCAATCCAGAGCTGCGGTGTGGAACGGAGGCACGGAACCCCACAAAAGCACTACGGAGTGCTTCCGTGGTGTTTCTGTCCGTGCCTCTGCACTGCAAAAAAATAGAACATGTTCAATTTTTTGCGTGTGTTGACGGATCACGGACCCATTCAAGTTGACTGGGTCTCGATCCGTCCCGTCCCCAATGTACAACGGCCGTGAGCATGAGGCCTTATGTTGTGGTTTAGAGATGTGCTGCACAAAATAGCTGATCGTCTAGTGATGGCCAACACTGAGGATACACTGTCACTTAAAAAAGCTGGACAACCTCTTTAATATCAGAAAAATATTGTTCTTTATATCAATGTCTATCCTGGTTAATGGAGCTGAGTTGTAGAAGCTGAATAGCACTGGGTAAAGGTTGATTCACACAATCTTGCCCAGCTCAGGAAACGCAATCCATGTGTCGGCCACATCTCCGGGACTGACCGCGGCTCCGCTGACCTGAACTGACTGCATCATAGTGTTTTATTTTAATACAGTCAGTTCCTATCTGATCGTGGGTCTATTGTACATTACTCACATCATCATGAGAGTACAGTACAATAGACCCCCGATCAGATAGGAACTAAATGTATCATAAAACACTACGATGCAGTCAGTTCAGGGGAGATACGACCAACAAACAGACTGAGCACGGTCGTGTAAATCAGCCCTAAGTTTTTAACTTACACAATGCTGCACCTTACACAGAGCTATTTAGCCGATTTGTAGCAGTTCCAGCTTGGAGCATCACTGATCAGTTAGTAATGCCACATCCTAGAAATATGCCACTACTTAAATTTACCAGAAAAAAACTTTTATCAGTACGCATAAAAGGGGTCATTTATCAAACTAGTGTAAATTAGAACTGGCTTAGTTGTCCATAGCAACCAATCAGATTCCACCTTTCATTTTTTTCAGCTCCATTGGGAAATGAAAGGTGGAATCTGATTGGTTGCTATGGGAAACTAAGCCAGTTCTACTTTACATCAGTTTGATAAATGACCACAAAAGTGTCTATTGGTTCTTTACAAATATAGCTCCTCACTCTCTTGTATAAGAACGCCTTTTAGCTCTCCTGACCTGTTTTAGTAAATACAAAAAATTTCCATAAAATAGGTGTCATTTTTGGGGTACATACATATCAGTATTTATTTTCTATTCATAGGATTTGAGACAAATGCAGAAACAAAAAGATTCCACCTTATTTTTTATTGCCATTCACCAATCATCATTAATAGCGTTTGCACATTTCTGTATAGATTGTTACAGCCATGGGAAAACCAAATACTGATCATATTTTTAATAATATTTATTGTAAAAAAAAATAATGATGTGTGTTTCTGGTTGTTTTTTTTTATTCGTATTAATTTCTTATTAATTTCATTGTCATTTCTTTTAATTTTAATTTTTACATTGTTATATGGAAGCATTTCTATTATACATTTTATGCATATATATTATTTATTACCTGTGTATCACAACAATACAACAGCAGTTATTAGTGCCTACCTAAGTATATCTTAAAGGGATTCTGTCACCTCCCCTAAGGCAAAAAAAGATTTAAAACCAGCCATGCAGCACAGCTTACCTGGATTAGGCTGTGCTGTTCAATCTTGAAATCCGTCCAGCAGTTAGTTCAAAAAACGAGTTTGATCAATGAGGAAATGCGTCCTGAAGGTGCCCAGAGGGGCGTTTTTTTCTTCTGAGAGAGCCCAGTCCCGCCCCTTTTTCAGTGCCCAGCCCGCCTTCCTTTTACTTCCTAACTGCCGCCTCCAGCCTGCCACAGCCTCCCCTTCCTCTCCTCCCCCTCCCTCTTGCCGAACGAAGTCTCGCACAGGCGCAGTACCCACTGAGGGCTGCGCCTGTGCGATCATCAGGAGACTGAGGGCGGCAGCTTCATCTTCGTCACTGGGCATGCGCCGAGCCCAGTGACGTCCGATGCTCGCTCTTCCCTGCTGAGGGAAGAGCGAGCATCGGACGTCACTGGGCTCGGCGCATGCCCAGTGACGAAGATGAAGCTGCCGCCCTCAGTCTCCTGATGATCGCACAGGCGCAGCCCTCAGTGGGTACTGCGCCTGTGCGAGACTTCGTTCGGCAAGAGGGAGGGGGAGGAGAGGAAGGGGAGGCTGTGGCAGGCTGGAGGCGGCAGTTAGGAAGTAAAAGGAAGGCGGGCTGGGCACTGAAAAAGGGGCGGGACTGGGCTCTCTCAGAAGAAAAAAACGCCCCTCTGGGCACCTTCAGGACGCATTTCCTCATTGATCAAACTCGTTTTTTGAACTAACTGCTGGACGGATTTCAAGATTGAACAGCACAGCCTAATCCAGGTAAGCTGTGCTGCATGGCTGGTTTTAAATCGTTTTTTGCCTTAGGGGAGGTGACAGAATCCCTTTAACAACGGTCAATACTACAAAAACACCCTAGAATCCTTCAATGCACCCTAGACTGTCTGCCACTACAATAAGTGTCTTTGTTTTCCACCATGTGTGCCATATCCAGAATTGTTCTTGGAACATATGGGGTTAGGTGTGAAGATCAAAGGTTTGTCTGATCTCCTTCATTAGAGGAGGCGTGCTGCAGTGGCTAGACATAGGCCTCATGCACACGGACGTTGTGCAATTTGCGGTCCCCAATGCACGGGCAATGTCCATGCGGCGGCTGGGACGGATCGAGACCCATTCAACTTGAATGGGTCCGTGATCCGTCCGCACCGCAAAAAAATAGAACATGTTCTATTTTTTTGCAGGGCGGAAGCACAGACAGAAACACCACGGAAGCACTCCGTAGTGCTTCCGTCGGGTTCCGTACCTCCGTTCCGTGGCACCAAGAAAAAATATTTTTCTGATATTAAAGAGGTTGTCCAGCTTTTTTAAGTGACAGTGTATCCTCAGTGTTGGCCATCACTAGACGATCAGCTATTCTGTGCAGCACATCTCTAAACCACAATATAAGGCCTCATGCTCACAGCCGTTGTGCGGCCGTTCCTTGCATTGGGGACGGGACGTGCATTGGGGACGGGACGGATCGAGACCCATTTAACTTGAATGGGTCCGTGATTCGTCCGCACAGCAAAAAAAAGAAAATGCTCGTGCGGAGGCACGGACAGAAACACCACGGTAGCACTCCATAGTGCTTCCGTCGGGTTCCGTGCCTCTGTTCCGCACCGCAGGTCCGGACCCATTTAAGTGAATGGGTCCGCATCCGCGATGCGGGGAGCAAACGGCCGATGCCCGCATATTGCGGACCCACTGTTTGCGGGCCGCAATATGGCCACGGCTGGGCAGCGGCTGTGTGCATGAGGCCATATATAGCACATCCACATGCCATGGATGGATCTATTCCTTTTCAGCATAATTTATGAAGATGTATGTGAGGCATTTTGTATATATTTTGTTCAAAACTGCATCAAGATGACTTCTTTTGAGTGGGTCCCTACTCTAATTTGACATAGTACCACATGGCAACAATCGCTGCCACGACATTGCTAGAATTTTTCTTTGGCCCCTTGCAGACGAGCGTGTCCGGATTAGGTCCGGATGCGTTGCGTCTACGATAATGGAAAACTGCGCGAGTAGGTACACAATTGCAATCATTTTTGACTGCGATTGCGTTCCAATGTTCAGTTTTTATCGCATGAGTCACCACGATCACATGTGGAGAGCGCGATTACGTCAACAAAGGTCTTTTGATGAAAGAAGAAAAAAGAAGACGATGAGGGCTGCGCGAACAACAGGATGAGGTGAGTTAATTTTATTTATTTTTTAACCCCTCAAGCCACATTTTAGTAAGCATTCTGTACTAAGAATGCTATTATTTTCCCTTATAACCATGTTATGAAAATAATACAGTAAATTGACTTTTATCAATTTACTTACATTGCGATTTTCACGCAGACCGATTAATTTCTATGGGACCTGCGTTGCGTGAAAAACGCACAATATAGAACATGCTGCAATTTTCACGCAACGCACAAGAGATGCGTGAAAATCACCGCTCATCTGAACAGCCCCAAGTGAATGGGTCCGGATTCAGTGCGGGTGCAATGCGTTCACCTCACGCATTACACCCACACGGAATTCTCGCCCGTGTGAAAGGGGCCATTAAGTACTGTTAGATCATAACATTTATAATACATGTGGCTGCTTCCATTAAACATTTGGCATGTCATCAAGAGACTTCCCATATTGTCAATGCATTATTAAGGTAAATTGATTGGCCATGGAATAGGCGGAATACTCTCACCCTTCCTGTGCTTAACAACACCTTTCTTATAGTCCTTGAATAAAGCGTGGCAGCTTTGCTGTACCTTTGACCGTATCCATGGTTGTTTATGCACATTTATGGGTTCTGTGGCTAACATCTGTCTAATTGTGGCTTTTAATGCAACACCAGGGCAATGCACTCAATACCTGCAGTATTCACCACAGGCCAAAGTGCATTCCAACCTCTCATTGTATTGGGCCTGATCATTCAGTATTACCACTGAACGTATGAGTGACTGTATTCTTTAAAGAGCATTTGACATCGAAATGCAATATTTCTGTCTTTGGAGCAATCGCAATGATATGATAAATATATTCTGGACTATACGATTGTGATTTTATACCAGTAACTCAAGCTGGCCATACCCTTTAGGCCTCGTTCACACTTCAGTGTTTGGTCAGTGATTTGCATCAGTGATTTGTGAGCCAAAACCAGAAGTGGAGCCTCCATAGACATGAGGTAGAAGAGAAAGATCTGCTCCTGTTCTATGTTTAGAGCTGCACCTGGTTTTGGCTCACAAATCACTGATGGAAATCACTGACCAAACACTGAAGTGTGAACAAGGCCTTATACAGCTAAAGGCCAAATGACTGTTAACTCCCTCTCGACTCCCCTATACACATAGACGCTTGACTTCAACCAAGGGTGTATGTGTTCCGAATGGGAGGAGTGGAGGTAAATCACTGCCAGACACCTCTTACCTGTCACCGCCAGGTCTGTGAGAAGGTCTGTTAGACGTTCTTCTCTACCTCTTGCATGACGTTCTTTGTTTTGGTTTCACTTTGTCATCTCCTTTCCTTCTCCCAGCTGTCACCTATTTACACTAATTGTCTCCCTTTATTTTCCCTCCCATACTGCCTCACTTTGCGGTTTATACTTCTTCCTGGATGAGTTGTTCACTGCTGGAGCCTGCTTCTGCTGATTCCTCAGATAATGAAGAAAGACCGGCACTCACTGTAGTCTTCAACACAAAAGATGATGTCTTTATTGGTCACATACAATAATCTGTTGTACAGATTATTGTATGTGACCAATAAAGACATCATCTTTTGTGTTGAAGACTACAGTGAGTGCCGGTCTTTCTTCATTATTCATGTGAGATTGTTATCTCGGACGTGTGCACCACGCCATTTCATCAGAGTGTCGGCTGATCATTACTTCACGATTCCTCAGATAAGTCTGTTTTCTTTATTTGTGTTTCCTTGCTGGCTTGATTCTAGGTGACCCTGACTCCATCCGTATTAAGTGCAGGGAGCCGGTGGTCATGTCCCCTCACCAGTGGCGTCGCCAGGGGGGGGCCAGAGGGGGCCACGGCCCCCCCAACATCATGCTGGGCCCCCCCATGTGCCCCCCCAGCGTCCCTGCTGCCAGCAGCATTCACTTGACTGATCCGAGTTCAGCTCGGCTCAGTCACAGTCTCTCTCTCACCTCACGCTGCTGGCAGCAGGGACGCAGGGAGCCGGAGCCTGAGGGAGGGATGGGGAGGAGCGTAATATGATCTCAGAGTGGAAGCTGGCTTCTGCCAGCCCCACCCCTCCCCGCCCACCAACCAATCACCGACCAGAGCTGAGGGGGCAAGGCAAGCACAGCACACTAGCAGCTCTGACTCGAGTCGTCTGAGTCACACAAGTAAGTGCAGGGAGTCTAAGGCCCCTTTCACACGGGCGAGTTTTCCGTGCGGGTGCGATGCGTGCGGTGAACGCATTGCACCCGCACTGAATCCTGACCCATTCATTTCTATGAGACTGTGCACACGAGCGGTGATTTTCACGCATCACTTGTGCGTTGCGTGAAAATCGCAGCATGCTCCTCTTTGTGCGTTTTTCACGTAACGCAGGCCCTATAGAAATGAATGGGGTTGCGTGAAAATCGCATGCATCCGCAAGCAAGTGCGGATGCGGTGCGATTTTCACGCATGGGTTCTAGGTGACAGTCTATTCACTGTATTATTTTCCCTTATAACATGGTTATAAGGGAAAATAATAGCATTCTGAATACAGAATGCTTTGTATAATAGTGCTGGAGGGGTTAAAAATAATAAAAAAGTTAACTCACCTTCTCCTCTTGTTAGCGCAGATGCCGGTCTGTTCTTTATCTGTGGGCTAAAGGACCTTTGATGACGTCAGATCACATGCTCCATCACCATGGTGATGGACCATGTGATTGGAGCATGTGATCTGACGTCACCTCAGGTCATTCAGTCCACAGCTAAAGAACAGAGTGGCATCTGCGCGAACAAGAGGAGAAGGTGAGTTAACTTTTTTATTATTTTTAACCCTTCCAGCACTATTATACAAAGCATTCTGTAGTCAGAATGCTATTATTTTCCCTTATAACCATGTTATAAGGGAAAATAATACAATCTTCAGAACATCAATCCCAAGCCCGAACTTCTGTGAAGAAGTTCGGGTCTGGGTACCAAACATGCGCGATTTTTCTCACGCAAGTGCAAAACGCATGACAATGTTTTGCACTCGCGCAGAAAAATCGCGCATTTTCCCGCAACGCACCCGCCTCTTATCCGGGCAAAAAACATGACGCCCGTGTGAAAGAGGCCTAAGAATAGAAAGGAATCGAATGAGTCACAAGTTAAAAGAATCTAAAGATCCGACTTAGTTTGTGACTCATTCGATTCATTGAGTTAAAAGAGCCATGAGTCAGAGGGTAGAACAGGTAAGGCTACTTTCACACTTGCGCTTGATCGGATCCGTTCTGAACGGATCCGATCATATTAATGCAGACGGAGGCTCCGTTCAGTACGGATCCGTCTGCATTAATAACTTAGAAAAAATTCTAAGTGTGAAAGTAGCCTGAGCGGATCCGTTCAGACTTTCAATGTAAAGTCAATGGGGGACGGATCCGCTTGAAGATTGAGCCATATGGTGACCTCTTCAAGCGGATCCGTTCCCATTGACTTACATTGTAAGTCTGAACGGATCCGCTCGCCTCCGCACGGCCAGGTGGACAGCTGAACGCTGCTTGCAGCGTTCAGCTGTCCGCCTGGCCATGTGGAGGCGAGCGGAGCGGAGGCTGAACGCCGCCAGACTGATGCAGTCTGAGCGGATCCGCTCCATTCAGACTGCATCAGGGCTGGACGGAAGCGTTCAGGTCCGCTCGTGAGCCCCTTCAAACGGAGCTCACGAGCGGACCGACGAACGCTAGTGTGAAAGTAGCCTTACACTGAGGCTGAGGCTGCTTTTGTTGCAGCAGTGATAAGATTAAGGGACAGGAGAAGTGACAGATGACACAAGAGTTTAGATTACAGGTTGAATTAAATTAACCCTTTAGAATCAAATTGGCTTCTCAGGAGATATATATGTTAAAGGCATCTCATTCAGTAGCTATATAACTAAGGGCCCTTTCACACTTGCGTTGTCCGGATCCGGCGTGTACTCCACTTGCCGGAGGTACACGCCGGATCCGGAAAAACGCAAGTGTACTGAAAGCATTTGAAGACGGATCCGTCTTCAAAATGCTTTCAGTGTTACTATGGCAGCCAGGACGCTATTAAAGTCCTGGTTGCCATAGTAGTAGTGGGGAGCGGGGGAGCAGTATACTTACCGTCCGTGCGGCTCCCGGGGCGCTCCAGAATGACGTCAGAGCGCCCCATGCGCATGGATCATGTGTACATGCGATCACGTCATCCATGCGCCTGGGGCGCCCTGACGTCACTCTGGAGCGCCCCGGGAGCCGCACGGACGGTAAGTATGCCGCTCCCCGCTGCACTTTACCATGGCTGCCAGGACTTTAGCGTCCCGCCATCCATGGTAACCATTCAGAAAAAGCTAAACGTCGTATCCGGCAATGCGCCGAAACGACGTTTAGCTTAAGGCCGGATCCGGATCAATGCCTTTCAATGGGCATTAATTCCGGATCCGGCCTTGCGGCAAGTCTTCAGGATTTTTGGCCGGAGCAAAAAGTACTGCATGCTGCGGTATTTTCTCCAGCCAAAAACGTTCCGTTCCGGAACGGAAGACATCCTGATGCATCCTGAACGGATTTCTCTCCATTCAGAATGCATGGGTATAATCCTGATCAGGATTCTTCCGGCATAGAGCCCCGACGACAGAACTCTATGCCGGATCCGGACAACTCAAGTGTGAAAGGGGCCTAAGGGTGGGTTCACATCACCTTTATGGATTGTACTGTCAGTGTCAGACTGTTGTCACTGTGGGTAACAATGCACAACAGACAACAATTCACATTGCACACCACAGTGACAGCTTCTGACTCCTGTCTGAGTCCTCCTGTCCGGCGTCAGCCTCAGCTTCCCTTTACTATAATAAATCACTCTTCCTGACTCACTCAATACTAGTAATCAGAGTTCAGAGAGAGCTGAAGAAGACGAGCCGACTGCACGAGTCAGCAGCGCAGCAAGTAGTGAGTGAATCGAATGTATCAAGCATCTGCGCATGCGCACCGGCACCTAGAGTCTTCGGTTCACTTGCGAGTCAGCTCAGCAGTCTGACTCACCAAGTGAACCGAATATCCGATTCATGAATTGGTTCATTTGAATGAGCTGATTCAAATGAACCGATTCACCTAAAAGATCCGAACTTCCCATCACTAAGCGGCGGTGCAGGGGAGGGAGAGGCGTGTCCCTTCCCCTTGCTCTGATAGGCTGCAGGCACTAGACCGGCAGCCTATCAGAGGCCGCCGCAGGCGCGCGATGACGTCATCGCGCCGCCTGAGCCATACAGCGTGGGACACAGGCCAGAAGAGGCCTGCATCGCATCGCTGACACTGAGGTAAGTATAATTTTATTTTTATTTTTTTTACAATAGTGATACTTGGGGGGGGGGGGGGGGGACTTACCTAATAATGGCACATGATGGGGGGGCTTACTTAATAATGGCACATTGGGGGGGACTTACTTAATAATGGCACATGAAGGGGGGGGTACTTACTTAATAATGGCACATGATGGGGGGGGCCTTAATACTGGCACATGATGGGGGGGGCCTTAATACTGGCACATGATGGGGGGGCTTAATACTGGCACATGATGGGGGGACCTAATACTGGCACATGATGGGGGGCTTATTACTGGCACATGATGGGGGGCTTATTACTGGCACGTAATGTGGGTCTTATTACTGGCACGTGGAGTCATCTACGGGGGCACTAAGAAGGGGTAATTTATACTTGCAAAATTATGGGGGACATTGAGGGCATCTACTGGGGCATTTTATACTGGTACATTATGGGGGCACTAGGAGGAAGGGGGAGAGGAGCACTATGGGGCATTTACTGGGGGCACTATATAGGGGTATTTTATACTGGCACATTATGGGGGACATTAGCTCAACTGGGGGCATAAGGGGGTATTTTTTGCATTGTCACATTATAAGGAGAATTATTACTACTGGGAGGCATTATGGTGGGCTTTATTACTCCCACATGGTATGACCCCCTAGTAGCAGCTCCAGCCTCTCCCTGCTCTGCTATTCCTCTGCCTCTTCTCCAAATCCTTATTATGAAATCTTTCTCATTAGGATAAAACACATCAGCTCCGCCGAGCCCCCGGCCAAAGTGTGGAAGTGGCGTCCGAGACCCCCAAGGGCCAAGCCAAGTAACTGTAAGTCTTCATGTCAAATATGTTTGTTATACACATATAGCCTACACTGTGCCCCACAATATACAGTATACCGCCACGCTGTGCCCCACAATATATAGTATACCGGTACACTGTGCAGTCTGTTCTATAAGCACCCTTGTTCTGTGGCGGTGGACAGAAAATAATCTGGAAGTGCCCCTCCCGAGACCAGGCTCTGGATCCGCCACTGGTCTGGACCGCTCACAGGAGTGTACATTTCTTCTAAACTGTAATCTGTATCCTCTGACCTGCAGAAATCAGCACTCGCTCGATAAGAACTAACAGGCAGTACCTGTAGGCTGTAGCCTGGCCCTGTTTCCGAAGCTAGCCGAGTGGTGTAAGGATTAGGTACTAGTAGAGATGAGCGGCCGCTTAATCCTGATTTAAAGTTAAAGTTACTGCAGGATATGGATTACGGTTTAGAAATGTCAAATGTACACTCCTGTGAGTGGCGGGGAGGGGGATCTGTGGATGACACTGTTATAGGGAGGGGGAAATGGGGATGACACTGTCATGGGGTGGATCTGTGGATGACACATATAGCATAAGATGCTATACATTACACGGTATGTGGCATCCACAGATCCCCCCCATAGCAGTGTCATCCACAGACAGCTGGACTTTTCTTCCCTGTTGCGGTTTTAGGTATTGGGTAAAGTATCGCAGCATTTCTAAGTGTACTTGTGTAAATGTATCGTTGTTATAGCTGCCCCCCCTACTTTTGTCCTGGCCCCCCAGTGTGCCCCCCCAAAATTTGAAAGCTAGAGACGCCACTGCCCCTCACTATTATAGGGTTTTCAGGTGTCACATAGTATTAGGTACGTGGACATGCAATCGTCTACCATAAAGACCTTTGCATGGGCATAGCAGTCAGGGAGAGCTCTAGTTTTTTTTTCTAGGGCATACCCATATGCTTCTTAGTTTGGGATCAAGCCAGTCGGATGTTTATTTATAAGTTCCAGCTTTCTGCAACACCATCCATGACATTACCTCTCAGGACATCAAAAGGATTGAGCATGTTAAAATCCAAAAGCCCAATCCTTCTTTCCCCTGATATTGTCCTTTGTGGGAAATTTGGACCACTCCATACACATTAACCTTGTTGCCAAGTCACGCTGAAAGCAACAGGTTAAGGCCTCATGCACACGGCCGTTGTTTTTGGTCTGCATCCGAGCCACCAGCGTTTTGGCGGCTCGGATGCGGACCCATTCACTTCAATCGGGCCGCAAAAGATGCGGACAGCACTCCGTGTGCTGTCCGCATCCGTTGCTCCGTTCCGTGGCCCCGCAAAAAAAAATATAACATGTCCTATTCTTGTCCGCGCTTTGCGGACAAGAATAGGCAGTTATATGTAAAGGCTGTCTGTGCCGTTCCGCAAATTGCGGAATGCACACGGACGCCATCCGTGTTTTGCGGATCGGCGATTTGCGGACCGCAAAACACACTACGGTCGTGTGCATGCGGCCTTAGCCAACATTCATTCATTGTTTATAGCCTCCTTTGCACTACATCTCTTCTGAATTTTTTCTATGTATTTCATTAAGGCCTCTTTCACACTACCGTTTATTTATTCCGTTTTGCGGGCCGTTTTTTTGCATTCCGTATATGGTCTGTATACGGAACCATTAATTTCAATGGTTCCGCAAAAAAAAATGGAATGTGCTCCGTATGTATTCTGTTTCCATGTTTCCGTATCTCCGTTCCATGCAAAGATAGAACATGTCCTATATTTGGCCGCAAATAACGTTCTGTGGCTCCATTAAAGTCAATGGGTCCGCAAAAAAAATGGAATGCATACGGAAATGCATCCGTATGTCTTCCGTATTCGTTCCGCTTTTTGCGGAACCATCTATTGTAAATGTTATGCCCAGCCCCATTTTTTCTATGTAATTACTGTATACTGTATATGGCATACGGAGAAACAGAATGGAAAAACGGAACCGAAACGGAAACACAACGGAAACAAAAAAACTGAACAACGGATCAGTGAAAAACGGAACCGCAAAACACTGAAATAGCCATACGGTAGTGTGAAAGATGCCTAAGGCTACATGCACACGACCGTATATGTTTTGCGGTCCGCAAATTGCGGATCCGCAAAAAAAAGGATGACGTTCCGTATGGCATCCGTTTTTTGGGTGGATCCTTTTTTTTTTTTGCCGATCCATTGTAATAATGCCTATCCTTGTCCGCAAACTAGAAAAAAAAATAGGACATGGACTATTTTTTTTGTGGGGCAACGGAATGGACATACTGATGCGGACAGCACACGGTGTGCTGTCCGCGTTTTTTGCAGACCCATTGAAATTAATGGGTCCGCATCCTATCCTCAAAAACGGAACAGACACGGAAACAAACAACGTTCGTGTGCATGTAGTCTAAAATGTTTGCTAATGAGTATATTTGAAGGCTCTGTACTTCTCCACCCCTATTAGAATACAAATTTAGTGGCTAATGGGCCTATCCTGTGACCAGCGCAGCCCCATGCTTTTAGACCTTCCAAAACTCAATACCACAGACGACCCCTTGAAAAATGTTTCCACTCTCTGGGAACCATGATGACATTCCTGCCTCGAAGCAGCTTGGTGTAGGGTGGTGGGTAAGTGTTCTGTAATTCTTGCCCAGCGCTATAAATTGGCTTGGTTTACTGCTTTGCAAATCATCTTTGAACAGGTTAAAATCAGTTTGCCTATTGTAAAAATGACAGGTCTTGTTGCTGGGTTCTGGGAAAACGCCTCATCAGGGCTCAGGGAACACCAATGGAAACACTTCTTCAGCCAGAACTTGGCTCAACCCAAACTCTGCTAATAATGCCATTTATATTAGGGTCACTGGCTAAAGGATCGGGCATGCTGGATTTCAACATGAAATTATATTTTGTTTCCATATGAGATAAGCCTGGCAGAGAGGTGTCTGGAGGCAGCTTTTTCCCCTCTCCCCATTGAAAAAAAACATGCACACTCGGCTAAGGCAGAATCGGGAGAAATAACTGTTGGCTGAACAAGTTATTTAATGTGTATGGACACCTTAACAAAAGCTAACTCTTTAGAGCCATTCAAAGCAAGTTACTAAAAATGCCACAATTAGGCAATAAAAAAAGGCAACAGACCAGCAAATGCCCCACGGACACCAACGGCTGTTAGAGAGGCCACTGCTGGACAGCTTTACCATAAAATTAAATTAAAAAGGAATTGGTAAGGCTACTTTCACACTAGTGTTTTTTGCAGATCCTTCATGGAAATGCAAAAACGCTTCCGTTACAATAATACGACCGCATGCATCCGTCATGAGCGGATCCGGTTGTATTATGTCTTCTATAGCCATAGTCTTGAACACCATTGAAAGTCAATGGGGGGGGCGGATTAGTTTTCTATTGTGCCAGAGAAAACGTTTGGCTCCGCTTCGTCAGGCGGACAGCAAAGCGCCCCAGGCAGCGTTTTAGTGTCCGCCTCCAGAGCGGAATGGTGACTGATCGGAGGCAAACTGATGCATTCTGAGCGGATCCTTTTCCATTCAGAATGCATTAGGGCAAAACTGATCAGTTTTGGACCGCTTGTGAAAGCCCTGAACGGATCTCACCAACGGAAAGCCAATACGCCAGTGTGAAAGTAGCCTAAGGCCTCCTGCACACGAACGTGTGCGCCCTGTGGTCGTGCTGCGGCCCGCAATATGTGGGCCGCAAAGCACGAACACCGTCCGTAGGTGTTCCGGCAGCCGCAGTGGATCGCGGACCTATAAACTTTAATGGATCCGCGATCCGGCTCTTTTGCCCAAAATAGGACATGTTTTTTGCGGAACGGAAGTACGGGATGAAACCCCACAGAAGCACTTTGTAGTGCTCCCGTATGGTTCCGTTCCGTGCTTCAGTTCCACACCATTCTGCATCTCCGGATTTGCGGACCCATTGAAATGAATGGGTCCGCATCCGTGATGCGGAATGGCCACGGAACGGCGCCCGTGTATTGCGGATCCGCAAATGCGGTCCTCAATACGGCAACGGGAAGCACACGTTCGTGTGCAGGAGGCCTTATACAGATTGTTCCCTTACATACCAACTAATGTAGATAACAGCCGGATTGACAAAATCTGTGTTTGGAATCTCACCTTCCCCTAGATTTCTGTGTGGAGATTTCAATTTGAAACAGCAAAGTCTTTTCAGGATCAGGAAGGATATGGCTAGTTCACAAAGTCAGATAATTGCGAACCTTAATACAAAAGATTACAGGCGCAGCAGATGGGTCGGATGGCTACTCTCATTCATCTCATTGTAAACATCGTGGAAACAATTAAACTCTGGTGGGAATAATTAACTCCTTCACAGTCTGTTGGCAGTACAGCATAATAAAGATTATTGGGCTCACTAAGGACCCTATTACACCTACAGATTCTGCAGGTGATGGTCGTGAAGGAAGCGTTCCTTCCCAGCAATTGCTATTACATGCAGCGATCTCCTCCACAGTATAGGGAGGAGTGATCATTATGCCATCGCTCTTCCCCATACCGAATCATTGTTTGCTGGGAGCAGAGTGCTGATTACACGGCATGATCTGCCACCGGCAAAATAATTATTTTTAAACATGTTGAAAACTTTGATTACCCGTTGAATGAGCCTTTTCTTTGCTAATCGGGTAATCGACAACAGTATTACACTGCCAGATCATCGCTAACGAGTGATCCTAGCAATTATCTGTAGGTGTAATAGGACCTTAATTCTTAGTACATGATTTTAGTACGAACTTCATTCCTTATATCAGTAGGATTTACATTATAGATTTGTAAAGAGGCCTGATAACCCTCCATGCATACATGGGCGCTTCTAGAAAACAGCGCTGATAACCTTCCATGCATACATGAGAGCTTATAGAAAACAGCGCTGATAACCTTCCATGCATACATGAGAGCTTATAGAAAACAGCGCTGATAACCTTCCATGCATACATGAGAGCTTATAGAAAATAGGGCCGATAACCCTCCATGCATACATGAGAGCTTCTAGAAAATAGGGCTGATAACCCTCCATGCATACATGAGAGCTTCTAGAAAATAGGGCTGATAACCCTCCATGCATACATGAGAGCTTCTAGAAAATAGGGCTGATAACCCTCCATGCATACATGAGAGCTTCTAGAAAATAGGGCTGATAACCCTCCATGCATACATGGGAGCTTCTAGAAAACAGGCCTGATAACCCTCCATGCATATATGAGCACTACTAGAAAATAGGGCTGATAACCCTCCATGCATACATGAGAGCTTCTAGAAAATAGGGCTGATAACCCTCCATGCATACATGAGAGCTTCTAGAAAATAGGGCTGATAACCCTCCATGCATACATGAGAGCTTCTAGAAAATAGGGCTGATAACCCTCCATGCATACATGAGAGCTTCTAGAAAATAGGGCTGATAACCCTCCATGCATACATGAGTGCTTATAGAAAATAGGGCTGATAACTTTCCATGCATACATGAGAGCTTCTAGAAAATAGGGCTGATAACCCTCCATGCATACATGAGAGCTTCTAGAAAATAGGGCTGATAACCCTCCATGCATACATGGGAGCTTCTAGAAAACAGGCCTGATAACCCTCCATGCATATATGAGCACTACTAGAAAATAGGGCTGATAACCCTCCATGCATATATGGGCACTTTTAGAAAATAAGGGTGATAACTCTCCATGCATACATGGACGCTACTGGAAAATAGGGCTGATAACCTTCCATGCATATATGGGTGCTACTAGAAAATAGGGCTGATAACCCTTCATGCATACCTGGACGCTACTGGAAAATAGGGCTGATAACCATCCATGCATATATGGGTGCTTGTAGATTTTTTTATTTTTATGTATTAAATGCTCAGATTTAATGATGGACCTTTTATCGTTCCTAGATAATTGTGCTGCTTATCTTTACAGAGGAATTATTGTTATTAGCACTCATAACTGGTAATGGCTGAAAGATAATCACTTTAAGTAAATGATCTTTAGCCATTGTTAGAAGAAGTTGAGCTAATAAAGTATTCTCCCCCACAAAGGACCATCCGCAAATACTTAAAGCCAGGAGGGAATTCCCGGCAGAGCCTCTAGGTGATCAAATAGTCTTCCCAATTTCAGAGTAGTGATGAGCGGCAGGGGCTATATTCAAATTCGCAATATTTCACGAATATTTGGTCAAATTTGAGATTATTTTCATGATTGCAAAAAAATTGGCAATGTAATATTCGCGTAATGCGCACGCAATACAGGCGTGGGTCACTTTTGCTACATTTTCCAAGCTGCTAGAAGTTTCCTGAGACTGGAGAAAATGGTTGGCACGGCAGAACATTACAATAGCTTTATATGCAGTTAAAGTGCTCCATTATATTCGCGATTGCGCAAATTGGCACTAACGATGTGTATATTTTGGCGCAATACGTAAAACTTCACATTTTAGCAGGTCTACATATATGTATGGACAGGAGAACCTATCACACTACCTAACACCCTGCACTGCAACAGCTACACTATATCAGGATATAACCTACATGGACTATCTGTATTATATATATATATATATATATATATATGTATAAAAGCTATCTATCGTATATCTGGACTTCTCCAAAGCATTTGACACTGTACCACATAAAAGGTTAGTATATAAAATGAGAAGGCTCGGACTGGGAGAAAACGTCTGTATGTGGGTAAGTAACTGGCTCAAAGATAGAAAACAGAGGGTGGTTATTAACGGTACACACTCAGATTGGGTCACTGTCACTAGTGGGGTACCTCAGGGGGCAGTATTGGGCCCTATTCTCTTCAATATATTTATTAATGATCTTGTAGAAGGCTTGCACAGTAAAGTATCAATTTTCGCAGATGACACTAAACTGTGTAAAGTAATTTACACTGATGAGGACAGTATACTGCTACAGAGGGATCTGGATAGATTGGAGGCTTGGGCAGATAAGTGGCAGATGAGGTTTAACACTGACAAATGTAAAGTTATGCACATGGGAAGGAATAATGCAAGTCACCCGTACATACTAAATGGTAAAACACTCGGTAACACTAACATGGAAAAGGATCTAGGAATTTTAATAAACAGCAAACTAAGCTGCAAAAACCAGTGTCAGGCAGCTGCTGCCAAGACCAATAAGATAATGGGTTGCATCAGAAGGGGCATAGATGCCTGTGATGAGAACATAGTCCTACCACTTTACAAATCGATAGTCAAACCATACATGGAGTACTGTGTACAGTTCTGGGCTCCTGTAAACAAGGCAGACATAGCAGAGCTGGAGAAGGTCCATAAGAGGGCAACTAAAGTAATAACTGGAATGGGGGGACTACAGTATCCTGAAAGATTATCAACATTAGGGTTATTCACATTAGAAAAAAGACGACTGAGGGGAGATCTAATAACTATGTATAAATATATCAGGGATCTATCCCATCATCTGTTTATCCCCAGGACTGTGACTGTGACGAGGGGACACCCTCTGCGTCTGGAGGAAAGAAGGTTTGTACACAAACATAGAAGAGGATTCTTTACGGTAAGAGCAGTGAGACTATGGAACCCTCTGCCTGAGGAGGTGGTGATGGTGAGTTCACTAAAAGAGTTTAAGAGGGGCCTGGATGTATTTCTGGAGTGTAATAATATTACAGGCTATAGCTACTAGAGACGGGTCGTTGATCCAGGGAGTTATCCGATTGCCTGATTGGAGTCGGGAAGGAATATTTTATTCCCCTAAAGTGGGGAAAATTGGCTTCTACCTCACAGTTTTTTTTTTCCTTCCTCTGGATCAACTTGCAGGATAACAGGCCGAACTGGATGGACAAATGTATTTTTTCGGCCTTATGTACTATGTTACTATCTATCTATCTAATGTAATTAATCAGTAAAGCACAGAGCACAGCAATGACACTGTTGTCTCTCCCAGAACTTAAAAAAAAAACTGTAGAAAATGGCAGCTTTCCTATTGGTTGCTAGGGATGTTGCTAAGCTCAGACAAAGACATTGCAGCCTTCTCATTGGCCCACAAGCAAGAAGGGAGGTTACTGATGAAAAAAAATCTAGAATATTCGAAATTATGAATATATATCACTAGATTAAAAATATTCACAAATTCTCAGTGCCGATATTCGCGATTAATATTCGCGATTCGAATATTCGCGATTAAGACTATTTCAGAGGTCCCACAATGTACAATGAGGACAATCCCTTTAAATTAGAACGCTTACAAACCTCAAAAGGAGCTGTCACCTCTTCTGACATTTTTGTCTTAGTAACTACTTGCATTCCCCATGCAGTAACAATTCTGGGCATCTAATCTTATGGTCAGCTTGATAAATCTCCCCCAGTGTGCCTGACTCTGTCTAATCGGTGCTGCTAGTGTCAGACTGTGCAGGGACACCCCCCAACTGGTAACACCCATCTGAATCTTTACTGCAAACTGCTGGCAATTCAATCATAACCATTTAGTAGAAATAACAGAAGAACGGCACAACACTGTCATAAGAATATATGTTCAGTTCCAGAATTACATGGGGAAAGCAAGTAGTTACTAAGACAGAAATGTCAGGAGAGGTGACAGCTCCTCAGGATAGGTCATCAATATCTGATCGGTGGGGGTCTGACAAACTGGTTGATAACCAGTTTTGATAAGGCACCGGGGCTTCTGTGAGCTTTCCAAGCACAGCACCGTCCATTGTATAGCGGCTGTGCTTGGAATCGCGCTCAGACCCATTCACTTCTATGGGGCTGAGCTGCAGCTAGGCCACGTGACCATTGAACGTGGCCTACGGAAAGCTGGAGAAGGCTGTGGTGCTCACAGGGGCGCCGGTACCTTCTCAAACAGCTGATCGGCAGTGGTCCCAGGTGTCCGACCCCCACCGATCAGATACTGATGACCTATCCTGAGCATAAAAATCTCGGAAAACCCCTTTAACTCCCACTTCTAAGGTCCTCAAGGTCAGCATTTAAAGAGTTAGTACAGACTATTGCCTCCTCTTATGTGTTTCTATGAAACGTTATAAGCCCTTTAATAGCAGTGTGATGGCTTATGGTCAGCGAGACTGATCACAGACATGATCATACAGTTTGGATGTCCTCCATGTATGTGTTTTCTCTCCATATTCTGGATTCTTCCCACATACTGAAATGGGAAATTAACCTTTCACTGTGTGGAAACTACCAATAGTTTATTGTGGACAGGGACTGACATGAGTGAGTACAATCTGTGTACAACGCTACAGAATATGTTTGTGCTATCTAACCAGAATGAACATCTTTTCTTTACATAGAACGTAATTAGTCACTGTATTCTAGATCTGACACGTCCAGAATTGCACCTTGAGATGGTCAATGTGAGATTTAGAAAGAGACCCTTAGGACGTCATCTTGCCTCCTGTCTCAGATAGCCTCTGCTCTGCGCCTCTCCTCCCTGTCTTTTTGTCTTTCCTTGTCCCTTGGGGATTTTCAGGAACACTGCAGCAAATCATCTTTCATGCAACGGTGACCTCTGGGAAGCTAACAAATTGAGGTGGGCCAGCCAGAGCAATAAGATATCAGTGAGAGACAGAGCATGCTCAGAACTAGAAAGGGGGGAGAGCTGCAAATGACAGCTCAGTCTGCAGATGGTGCCCTGAAAACAGCTATTATCATATGAATGAAACAGGCTTGCTGAGATTTCTTTAGGATTCTCCAATTACACTTAAGACAAAAGGAACCCTCTTCGTCCATTTTACATGGCAGAGGACAGGCAGGTGGACTCCAGATAGCACTGTGGTTTCCACTATATCCTCGGCAATGTAAGCTATATCTGCCGGATAGTGGTGATCTCCCATGGTCGACAGCCTCAGAACCTCAAGCCTGCAGCTACGCCGGAGCCCTGAACAGTGTGTTCTCATGGTGAGTATCAATGACATTCATGGCTTATATTTCCATATATATCGTACATATATGAACAGGATTGATAGATGTAATAATGATCATTTTACATAGAGTAGCGTGTCCTAAAAAAAGGGATTTATTGAGAAGGTGCATATTTATATCAATCACTGCACATGGCTGGAAACCTGGCACTGACGTAGCATTGGAGGTGACATACAAGGCCTCAGCTGGGACATTATATACATACATCTTGTATGATTGCATTGTCCGGCTACTCAACTTCTACAAACAGAACCCTCAAATTACTGCACAATAATTGTGGGAGTCACCAGAAAGGAAAGTATCTGGTGAAACACCTGTTTGATCTTGAATCATGAATGATTTACACAATATTTCAGAATTCATAGAAAATGTAGGAGGAAAGATAGCCTTGTGAATATATAGTCCGGAGTAGGAAAAGTTCTAATATATTGTGGGGGGTCGCACTGGTAGACACTTGGTAGCCGTGCAGGAAGCAGGGACACAGACAGGATAAAGTTCGATTTAAGTGTTTTTATTTCACACTTCTATATTTAACCCCTTAAGGACCCGTGACGTACATGTACGTCATATCTGGACGTGACTTAAGGTCCAGTGATGTACATGTACGTCATGCTGATCGGGCGGGTGCAGGAGCTGCGCCCACCGGATCAGTGACACGGACCCGGCAGTCACTGACAGCCAGGTCCCTGCTGCATACGCCGGCAACGGTGAAAACAGATGCCGGCACATTAGCCGTTGCACTGCCACGGTCAGCGCTGACCGCGGCACATGCGGTATCCTGCCTGGTGCGGGGTGTCCATCGGGTCCCGGCGCTGCTGTGATGGGGACCCGATGGCAGGGAAGGCAGTCCGATGCCTTCCTTAGGCATCGTGGCTGTCTACCGTGAGAGCCTGTGAGATACAGCCCCCTGGATCTCACAGGCAGGAAGCTGTAAGTGTATTAGAGTAATACACTTACAGCCAATGCATTACACTACAGAAGTACTGTAATGCATTGTAAAGGGGATCAGACCCCCAGAAGTTGAAGTCCCAGAGTGGGATAAAAAGTAAAAAATACTGTGTTTTCCAAAATAAAGAAATAAATAAAGTTTCAAGTAAAAAAAAAAAACAATGCCCCTTTCCCAAAATAAAACAAATAAAATTGTAGAAAAAATAGAAAAACAGACATATTTAGTATGGCCGCGTCCGTAAGGACCGACTCTATAAAAATATCACATGATGGTGAACTCCATCAAAAAGTCTAAGGCCTCTTTCACATGGGCGTCGCGTGTAAGGGCCGAATACGATGCGGTTGCGTCGTGGGATAATGCACGATTTTTCCACGCAAGTGCAAAGCGTTTTAATGCGTTTTGCACGCGTGTGAGAAAATCGCCATGTTTGGTACCCAAACCAGAACCTCGACTTCTTCACAGAAGTTCGGGTTTGGGTTAGGTGTTGTATAGATTTCATTATTTTATGGTTATAAAGGGAAAATAATAGCATTCTTAATACAGAATGCTTAGTAAAATAGGGATGGAGGGGTTAAAAAAAAGTGAACTCACCTCATCCACTTGTTTGCGCAGCGTGGCTTCTCTTTTGTCTTCTTCTTTGATGACCAGGAGTAATAGGACCTGTGGTGACGTCACTGCTCTCATCACATGGTCCATCACATGATCCATCACCATGGTGATGGATCATGTGACGGACCATGTGATGAGCGCAGTGACGTCACCACAGGTCCTTTTCTACTAGCTCATCAAAGAAGAAGTAACAAGAGAAGCCGGGCTGTGCGAACAAGTGGATTATGGTGAGTTAAATTATTTTGTATTAAGAATGTATTATTTCTATATTAAGAATGCTATTATTTTCCCTTATAACCAGTTTATAAGGGAAAATAATAAAGATCGGGTCCCCATCCCTATCGTCTCCTAGCAACCATGCGTGAAATTCGCACCGCATCCGCACTTGCTTGCGATTTTCACGCAGCCCCATTAACTTCAATATGGAGCATACTGCAATTTTCACGCAATGCACAAGTGATGCGTGAAAATCACTGCTCATGTGCACAGCCCCATAGAAAATAATGGGTTCGGATTCAGTGCGGGTGCAATGCGTGAGGTGAACGCATTGCACCCGTGCGGAAAACTCACCCATGTGAAAGGGGCCTAAAAGTGCAACACCAAGCGATCAAAAAGGTATATGCCCCCCACCGTCACCTCATCCCGCAAAAAATTAGCCCTTACCTAAGACAATCGCACAAAAAACATGGAGAAACTAAAACATTATTATTTTTGTTTCAAAAATGCTTTTTTTGTGTAAAACTTAAATAAAAAAAGTATACATATTAGGTATCGACGCGTCCGTAGGAACCTGCTGTATAAAAATATCACATGACCTAACCCCTCAGAACACCATAAAAAAATATAATAAAATGGTTGTCAAAAAAGCAAATTTTTGTCACCTTACATCGCAAAAAGTGTAATACCAAGCGATCAAAAAGTCATATGCACCCTAAAATAGTACAAATAAAAAAGTTATCTCAAACAAAATGAGCCCCTACATAAGAAAAAAAACTAAAAACTATGGCTTTCAGAATATGGAGACACAAAAAATAATATTTTTTATGCTTTATTATGTAAAACTGAAACAAACAACCTAAATATTTTGGTCATATTTGGTATTGTCGCGTCCGTAACAACCTGCTCTATAAAAATACCACATGATCTAACCTGTTAGATGAACATTGTAAATAGCAATAAATAAAAATGGTGCCAAAACCTTGCCTCACAAAAAGTGTAATACAGAGCAACCAAAAAGCATATGTACCCTAAAATAGTACCAACAAAACTGCCACCCTATCCCATATTTTCCAAAATTGGAGTTTATATTCTAGGGGTGCATCAGGGGGGTCTTTAAATGTGACATGGCAACTAAAAATTATCCCAGTGAAATCTGCCCTCCAAAAAACATATGGCGTTCCTTTCCTTCTGCGCCATGCCGTGTGCCCGTACAGCAGTTTACGCCCACATATAGGGTGTTTCTGTAAACTACAGACTCAGGGCAAAAAATATTGAGTTTTGTTTGGCTATTAACCCTTGCTATGTAAGCCTCACAAAGTGACTTCAGACCGGAACTGGTACTTAAAAAGTGGGTTTTGGATTTTCTTCTAAACTTCTAAGCCTTCTAACGTCCCCAAAAAATAAAATGGCATTCACAAAATGATCCAAACATAAAGTAGACATGGGAAATGTAAAGTAATACCTATTATATGAGGTATCACTATCTGTTTTAAAAGCAGAGAAATTTAGAAAGTTTTTTCCAATTTTTTTGGTAAATTTGGTATTTATTTTTTATTGACTGAAATTTACCACTATCATGAAGTACAATGTGTCACGAGAAAACAGTCTCAGAATGGTTGGTTTGGATAAGTAAAAGCATTCCAAAGCTATTACCACATAAAGTGACACGTCAAATTTCCAAAAAACGGCCTGATCTTTAAGGTGAAAAATGGCATGGTCCTGAAGGGGTTAAACATAAGCATAGCCTTAACAAATACTGTAGGCTTAAACAAACAAACCCTGCTCAGCTGAGCAAGTACCTAATACAACAAGACAGTCCCTGACTATACGTGGAACCAGCTACAGTACCCAGCCCATGGGTACAAATGGCAAGCATTGGGTGGCACATGCAGTCAGCTTCTCCAGGTATGGCCACACTGCTCAGCTCTACACTGAGCTTTAAATTAGGCCCTAATGACCCATGTGACCCGCAGCTCTGAGCTATGGAAGGCCAGGACCGAAGCCTGGGTAGAGTGAGCGCCCCACTGCCAACCTCGCAGGTCCCAGTATGTATTTTACAATCTGTCTATGCTAGCTATGGCTAAGGCTACTTTCACACTAGCGTTTCTATTTTCCGGTATTGAGATCCATCATAGGGTCTCAATACCAGAAAAAAAACACTTCAGTTTTGTCCCCATTCATTGTCAATTGGGACAAAACTTAACTAAACAGCTCCAAAATGCATTCCGTTCCGTTCTCATACCAGAGAGCAAATGACAGTATGCTGCAGTTTGCTTGCCATCCTGGGATGTGGAGCAAAACGAATCAGCAATGACCCACAATGCAAGTCAACAGGGATGGATCAGTTTTCTATTGTGTCCATTGACTTTCAATGGAGTTCATGACGGATCCGTCTTGGCTATGTTAAAGATAATACAATCGGATCCGTTCATAACGGATGCAGATGGTTGTACAGTCCTGATCAAAAGTTTAAGACCACTTAAAAAATGGCAAAAAATTATATTTAGCATGCCTGGATCTTAACAAGGTTCCAAGTAGAGCTTCAACATGCAACAAGAAGAAATGGGAGTGAGACAAAACATTTTTTTAGCATTCGATTTAAAAAAAACAACGAATAAACTGAAACAGGCTGTTTTTCAGCTGATCAAAAGTTTAGGACCACACCTCCAAAAAAAAAACTAAACCCCCCCCAAAACAGAAATCCAACTTCCAAACATGAACTCAGTAATGAGTAGCTCCGCCGTTATTGTTTATCACTTCTAAAATTCATTTTGGCATGCTTGATCTATGCGTTTCCATGAGGTGAGTGGGAACATTTCTCCAAGTGGTGAAGACAGCCGCACGAAGGCCATCTACTGTCTGGAACTGTTGTCTATTTTTTGTAAACTTATCTTGCCATCCATCCCCAAAGCTTCTCAATTGGATTTAGATCAGGGGAACACGCAGGATGGGTCAAAAGAGTGATGTTATTCTCCTGGAAGAAGTCCCTTGTCCTGCGGGCATTGTGTACTGTAGCGTTGTCCTGTTGAAAAACTCAGTCGTTACCACACAGATGAGGGCCCTCAGTCATGAGGCATGCTCTCTGCAACATCTGGACATAGCCAGTGGCCGTTTGATGCCCCTGCACTTCCTGAAGCTTCATTGTTCCACTGAAGGAAAAAGCACCCCAGACCATTATGGCGCCCCCTCCACTGTGGGAAGTAGAAAACATCTCAGGTGGGATCTGCTTGTCATGCCAGTAACGTTAGAAACCATCAGGACCATCAAGGTAAAAAAAAATTCTCATCAGAGAATAAAACTTTCTTCCACCTTTGAATGTCCCATGTTTGGTGCTCTCTTGCAAAGTCCGAACGAGCAGTTCTGTGGCGTTCAAGGAGACGAGGTCTTTGAAGACTTTTTTGTTTTTGAAGCCCTTCAGTCTCAGATGCCGTCTGATGGTTATAGGGCTGCAGTCAGCACCAGTAAGGGCCTTAATTTGGGTCGAGGATCGTTCAGTGTCTTGACGAACAGCCAATTGGATTCTCCGGCTCAGTGCTGAGGAAATTTTTTGGGGGTCTTCCACTTGACTTTTTTGTTCCATAACCCTCAGGATCATTTAAGAAATTCCAAATTACTGTCTTACTGCGTCCCACCTCAGCAGCGATGGCGCGCTGTGAGAGACCCTGCTTATGCAGTTCAACAAACTGACCACGTTCAAAAAGGGAGTTTTTTTTGCCTTTGCCATCACAGCGTGTGACTACCTGACATAAAATGACAATGAATCCACATCTTTGCACAGATTTGGCCTTTTAAAAGGCATGTGGTCCTAAAATTTTGATCAGCTGAAAAACAGCCTGTTTCAGTTTAATCGTTATTTTCAATTAATTGAATGCTCAAAAAATGTTTTCTCTCACTCTCATTTCTTCTTGTTGCATGTTGAAGCTCTACTTTGAACCTTGTTAAGATCCAACAATGTAAAATATTATTTTTTTGCCATTTTTCAAGTGGTCTTAAACTTTTGATCAGGACTGTATTATCAGTAACGGAAGAGTTAGTGTGAAAGAAGTACGCTAGTGTGAAAGAAGTAGCTTAACATAGACAAAACAGGCTATCAACCCTGCTTATCCTGTGTCTGGGTTAACCTTTCGGTTCCCAGAGACACACCCAAGGCTTACCACACACTGTTTCAATGACAGATATCGGTTTTCCCAAACGATACCCTTCTCATACACCCTCCACCCATCGGGGCGAACTCCTGACATCAAACAATGGGTCCAGGTAAGGCATCCGTACCTTGCAGTCTCTCGGCTTGGTGTTCCACTGAGAAACTAAAATTCTGCAGGGATAAGAACCACCTCGTGACTCTGGCATTCCTCTCCTTGGATCTACTCATCCAATTGAGGGGTGAGTGGTCAGTTATCATACGGAAGTGTCGCCCCAGCAAGTAGTACCTTAGCGCCCCTAAGACCCACTTTATCACCAGACATTCCTTCTCTACGATACTATAATTTTTCTCGGCCAGCGTGAGTTTCCTGCTCAGGTAGCTAACGGGGTGCTCCTCTCCGTTCACCTCCTGAGACAGGACAGCTCCCAGCGCTACATCCGACACATCCGTCTGCACAATAAATTCTCTATTAAAGCTTGAGGATGGGGGATCCACACAACGCCAATTTCAAGGCCTGAAAAGCACTTTCTGCTTTGCATTCCACCACATCATGATGGACCCTTTTCCTCTCAAAAGGTCAGTCAGGGGAGCGGATACTATGGCAAAGTTGGGTATAAACCACCCCTAATACCCAACAATGCCCAGGAATGTTCTGACCTGTTTGTGCTTACAGGTTGAGGCCATCCCTGGATAGCATCGATCTGGGGTCTAATTATGCTTCGCCCGATCACATATCCCAAGTAGCGCGTTTCCTCCATCCCGACAGCACACTTCTTGGAGTTTGCGATCAAGCCGGCTGCCCTTAGAGAGTTCACTACGGCCTATATTTTGGCCAAGTGACTCTCCCAGTCATAGCTGAAGATGATTATATCATCCAGATATGCTGAGGCATATCTCCTGTGAGGCTTCAGCACTATGTCCATTAGACGTTGGAACGTTGTGGGGGCCCCGTGAAGCCGGAACGGCAACACGACATAGTGAAAAAGACTCTCAGGGGTGATGAAGGCTGTCTTCTCTTTAGTGCGGTCTGTCAGGGGTACTTGCCAGTATCCCTTGGTGAGATCGAGCGCAGCGAAATACCGAGGTCCTCCCAGTCTCTCAATAAGCTTGTCTACACACGGCATGAGATAGGCGTCAAATTTGTATACCTTTCAACTTTCTGAAATCGTTGCAGAATCGCAATGTCCCATCTGGTTTGGGGATCAGAACAATGGCACTGGCCCATTCACTTTTGGACTCCTCTACGACTCCCAACTGCAGAATTTTCCGTACCTCCTCTGCAATGACCTGTCGACGAGCCTCAGGGACTCGGTATGGTCTTAACTGAACTTTCACCCATGGCTCAGTGACGATGTCATGCTTGATTACAGACGTGTACCCGGGTAACTCTGAGAACACATCTGTATTCCGAGCTACAAATTCCCTAGCCTACTGTTTTTGTCCTTTTGTGAGGGCATCTGCAATAGTCACCTTTGCATCTGCTGCCGCAGCCTGAGGGGGTGGTTCAGAAGGGAGATTAGCTGGAGGCCTCTCTGTAAGCAAACTCTCTCTGTCCTTCCATGTTTTCAGTAAATTGACATGGTATGTCTGCTCAGGCTACCTCCTACTGGGCTGAAATACCCTGTAGTTCACTTCCCCCACCTTCTCTAACATCTCATATGGTCCTTGCCACTTGGCTAGAAACTTACTCTCCACAGTAGGAACAAGAACCAAAACCCAGCCACTGGGTTTAAAGGGCCTTACTGTCGCTGACCTGTTATAGACCCGCCACAGAGTTCAGAACATGGGGAAGTCCCGTCCCAAAATGAGGTCATGGGGCAAGTTCATGACAACCCCTACCTCATGTCGTCTCTCTCCACAGGGGGTCTGGATAGTGACAACAACGGTAGGATAGTCTTTTAAGTCCCCATGAATACACAGGACCCCTTTTGTGCGGTCTGTGACAGTCCTGGGGGCGTTGTGGGACCCATTAACTAGGGTCACCCGACTTCCAGAGTCCATCAGGGCCACTACCTAGCGCCCTGCCAAGGTCACCCGGCAGAGGTGGTGCTCATTGTCAGAGTCTGGGCCGGAAGCCATGTAAACAGGGGCCGCATAAAGGGACACTCTCCGGGCAGAGCTGCAGTCCATGGGCTCAGGGTTGTGGGGACAATTGGCCACAATATGGCCGGGTTCCTGGCAGGACCAACAGGTGGGAACCCCCCTCCTCCTTCCCGGGGTATCAGCCTGATATGGGGAGTTGCACCGGCCTGGGAACTTGGGGGAACTGTGGGCCTTGGGGTTGAGCAGGGATAGAGGGGCCTTCTTCCCGAGAGCTTCAGTAGCCCCGTACCTGTCCACCATCCCCACCAGACCATTGGCGTCAGCCAGGTCCCCATATCCTACCCACTGCTGTATCTCACTTGGCAAGGCCATCAGAAAGCGGTCCAGAACAATCTTCTTTACCATCTGGGCCGGGTTTAGGTCTCTGGCTGAAGCCACTTGTGGACAAGGTGGATGAGGTGGTGCGTCTGGGCCCTTGGGGGTAAAGCCTTTTGGTACCTCCAGCTATGGACTCTTTGGGCACGTAGGTGTAGGTTGACTCCCAAGCAGGCCAGGATCTCCGCTTTAACCGTAGGATATTCCCGGGCTACCTGCTTGCTTAAATTGAAATAGGCAGGTTGGGGGCTCTGCGACGAGGAAGGGTGCCAACATCTCTGCCCGGTATTGTGCAGCAGACTTTCGCGGGTGGCCACTCTTTTGAACCCCATCAGGAAGGCATCTACGTCGTCCTCTGACATCATCTTTGTCATGGCTTTCCGGACTTCTCTCCCCTGCCATCCTGCTCCGGCAACGCTGGACCAGCGCTTTGCTGTGCAGCCACCAGTGCTGTCATCTGCTGTGCCAGCAGTCTGTTAGTTTCTTGCTGCTGCAAGTTGGACTGAACCAGCTGCTTTATTATCTAATCCATGGCTGTGGCTTGTTGCTTCAGCACTGTTGACAGCCAGGACATGCAACCAGTGTATGCTTCACTGCACGAGTGCACGCATCCCCCACCATATGTGGGGGGTCGCTCTGGTAGACACTTGGTAGCTGTGCAGGAAGCAGGGACACAGACAGGATAAAGTACAATTTAAGTGTTTTTATTTCACACATATATATTTAAACATAAGCATAGCCTTAACAAATAGGCTTAAACAAACAAACCCTGCTCGGCTGAGCAAGTTCCTAATGCAACAAGACAGTTCCTGACTATATGTGGGACCAGCTACCTGGCCCACGGGTACAAATGGAAAGTATTGGGTGGCACATGCAATACCTTCTGTAGTTCAGCAGTCAGCTTCTCTAGGTATGGCCACACTGCTCAGCTCTACACTGAGCTTTAAATTAGGCCCTTTTGACCCGGAGCTGTGGGCTATGGAAGCCCAGGACCGAAGCCCGGGTGGAGTGAGCGTCCCACTGCCAACGTCACTCACTCTAGTATAAGCAGGTCCCAGTACATATTTTACAATCTGTCTAAAACAGGCTATCAACCCTGCTTATCCTGTGTTTGGGTTAACCTTTTGGTTCCCAGAGACACACCCAAGGCTTATCTCTCTGTTTCAATGGCAGATATAAGTTTTTCCCAAACAATACCCTTCTCACTATATATATATATATATATATATATATATATACACACACATACATACAGTATATGTACACACATCTGCCTACTGACCAATCAAGTATACCCCAGGTTAGTTTATAAATAACCTACCTACAGTTTTCTAGCGCATATGTTATTAAATGTGTCAGGAAGCAGAGGTCCTGCCTGCAGTCTGCCCCCTTCCACCTACGCCTTGAAAAGGAAAGGGGCAATAATTTGCAAATTATGGTGCAAACAGAGACTTGCTCCAAAATGTGCAACTTTTGAAGACCAGAAACCTGGTGTACAATCTTAATAAATTTCCCCCATATATCAAAATATATACACAAAGATCAAACAAATCAATGCAAAGCTAGGCTACATATTTAATCTATAACACTCACTGGCCTACATTTCCTATTGTAAATGGGATTTTTTCTTAGCAATTTTGCACATAATTCTAGACATATTTATGAAAGTAAGCCTTGCCAAGTGATGGGGTGTGGCTTAGTGGGAAAGGGTATAGCTTAAAATGTGCTATTTTGCACCCTGGCTACATTTTAGGAGGGATTAGTAAATCTGACTCATTGTCTTTTGTATACAGGGCATGCCCTCCAACAGTGGTGTCCTTCTTCACATCACAGCTATGTGTTGGGGCCCTGGACAGTGAGGTACAGTACCATCTCACATAACAATTCTTCTGTTACTTTGTATTTACTCCCATCCGGAAAAAGACAAATTTTCTCTTTTGATCCCTGCCTTCTGATAGCTATAACTTTTTTACTTTTGTTGTTTTGTCGAAATATTTTTAATAGCACTATTTAATCTACCATATCTTGTATCGGAAAACAGAAAAAAAATATTTGTGCAATGAAATTGAAAAAAAAAAAAAAACACACAATTCCACCATAGTTCTTTTGGGCTTTGTTTTTACGGCGTTCACAAAATATGACAAGCAGACCTTATTCTGCGGTTAAGTACGACTACAGCAATGCCAAATTTATATCGTTTTTATTTTGTTTTACTACTTAAAAATATGAAATAAGAAGTTTTGGAAAAAAAAGTTCTTTGCATCACTATCTTCTGACAACTCATAACTGTTTTGTTTCTATCTGCAGAGCTGCGTGAGGGCTTTTTTTTTTTGCAGGATGAGCTGTATTTTCTAGCAGTACTATTTTGGGGTGTATATAACTTTTTGATCACTTTTTATTCAATTTGGGATGGCAAGGTGGCAGTGGCCAAAAAAGGGCAAATTGGCCATATTTTCTATTAAAGTGTTTTCCATGTGTGATAAATATTTTTATATTTTAATAGCAAACCAATTATGTTTATTTTTTAGTGTTATATGTAAACTTGGGAAAGGGTTTGATTTGAATTATTTATATATTTTTTTACTTTCATTTTTAGTCCCCTTTGGGGACTTGAGCCTGGGATCATACCATAGACTGCAAAATTATATTGTTGCAGTCTTTAGGATTTTTACTGGCTGCCTATTAAACCCTGATGCATGTAGGGCTTACCAGGTAGTTTCCTATAGCAGGCTTGGGAGCCTTCACAAGGCCCCATGATGCCGTAGTAAATGATCGGAACCTTGCAATTTCACTGCGGGAGCTCATCCATCTGTCTAACTGCTCAGATGTTGCTGTCACTATTGACTGTGGCATCTGCAGGGTTAGTGAACCCAGTCATTGCTGCTGGGTGTCAGCTGTATTATACAGCCAGCACTCGCTGGCACACACTGAGCACGCTCCATACACTCCTTGTGCACCTTGGATGCACAGTTACAGGCTGGTGTGGGAAGAGGTTAAAGGGAACCATTTTGTTTTGCGGCCCAATTAATTTTAATGGGTCCATGGACTGCATTTTGTGGCAAAGAATAGGACATGTTCTATGTTTTGCATAATAGACATATGGATGTGGAAAGCATGCAGATCATCTGTGTGCTTTCCACATCCTTATGTCCGTTCCGTAAAAAGATAGAACATGTCCTATACTTGGACACAAAATAAGGACCCACTGAAGTCAATGGGTCTGCAAAAAAACAAAAAATAAATAAATTCAACAGAGAGGTCACATGGATATGATCCGTATTTTGCAGATACGAGTTTTGCGGACAACATGTACTGAGTTTAATACTACAATGCATCATTCTATTCTGTTCTTCCTACTCTATAACATGCTGCTTAAAGAAAGAATAGCAGATTCCCCTCATAGAGATGCTTTCCAAGGGTTCATGCACACAGCCGTGTCTGTATTTGAATATGGATAGCTTCTGTGTGCATTCTGCAAAAAATGCACATGTGCCGGGCCTCAGAGAAATGAATGGAGCAATGTGCTATCTGAAAACAACGAATAACACACTGAAGAAAATTATGAGCATTTTCATGAGCTCTAACTGTGAATTCACATGTGGCAGATCTGTTGAAGAAATTTCTACAACTGCTTCATTTATCTGAATGGGGCTTGTACAAAACCATGTGCTTGCTGCCAAAACCAACCCCATTCAGATGATTGAAACTGAATTTCAGTTAGGCTCAGTTCACACTTCAGTTATTTGATCAGTTATTGTGAGTCAAACCCAGTAGTAAAGTCTACTCGGAGATCAGGTGTAATGGAAAGATCTGCTCCTGTTCTGTGTTTCAGACCTACACCAGGTTTGGGCTCACAATCACTGATGGAAATAACTGACCAAATAACTGAAGTGTGAACTCAGTCTTATAGAAATGTCTGCAACAAATCTTAAAATCGTAAATATACATCTCTGCTCAGTTTTCTACAGGATTTTCCAGATCTGTACAGGTAAGGGCTCATGCACATGACCGTATGTGTTTTACGGTCTGGAAAAAAATGGATCCGCAAAAAATACGGATGACATCCGTGTGCATTCCGTATTTTGCAGAACGGAACAGCTTACCCTTCATAGAACTATACTATCCCTGTCCATAATGCGGACAATAATCGGACATGTTCTATCTTTCAACGGAACGGAAAAACGGAAATACAGAAACGGAATGCACACAGATTGTGTTTTTTTGCGGAACCATTGAAATGAATGGTTCCGTATACGGAACGCAAAAAATGGCCCGTAAACGGAAAAAGAAAAAATGGTCGTGTGAAAGAGGCCTAAGTGTGAGCTCACACCCCCACTCATATCCATTGTTCTCCGTTAGAGGGCAGAACGAAAATAACGGAAGTACCAGATTCATTACATAACTGAAATGAACTGAGGTGACCAGACGCCATAGACTACAATGGGGTCTGTTCAGTTTCCGTTCGGAAACTAGTTTCTTTACCGGAAAAAATAAGTTCTGCATACAGGACTTTTTGTCTGATCTTTTTGACATGGTGATGGACCATGTGACGGACCATGTGATGAGCGCAGTGACGTCCCCAAAGGTCCTTTTCCTCCCAGGTCATCAAAGAAGAAGAAAAAAGAAGAGCTGGGCACCGCTAACAAGTGGATGAGGTGAGTTTAAAGGTAGTCTTTCACCTAATCTGAGCGTTTTAGACCGCACAGATCAGGTTATAGACTCTTTGACCCTCATTACAATCGCCCAGTAACGCCGCCCCTGGGCACCTTCAGAAGATCATTTGCATACTTTTAAAAAGTTTTATTTTCATTATCTGGATGAGGGACACAGAAGAGAAAGGTACGATTGTACTGAGGGTCAAAGAGTCTATAACCTGATCTGAGTGGTCTAAAACGCTCAGATTAGGTGAAAGACTCCCTTTAATTTTTATTTATTTTTAACCTCTCCAGCCTTAATTTACCAAGCATTCTGTATTAAGAATGCTATCATTTTACCTTATAGCCATGTTATAAGGGAAAATAATAAAATCTACATAACACCTAACCCAAACCCGAACTTCTGTGAAGAAGTCCGGGTTCGGGTCTGGGTACCAAACATGGCGATTTTTCTCACGCGTGTGCAAAATGCATTAAAAAGCTTTGCCCTTGCGCGGAAAATTCAAGCATTTTCCCGCAATGCACCCGCATCTTATTCGGCCCTCACATGCGACACCGGTCTGAAAGAGGCCTAAGAGCAGGACCATCAGACTTTCTCAACTCTACAATGCTGGAGCAAGGCCACCCTATATCACTACTGTGTTAGATAAAATGTGGTACTTGCTTATTGTGATAGGATATAAAACATCTTGCCAAGTCTGACTGCCATTGTCTCATTTATCATTTAGATCTAGTACTATTAGAAGATGTGAACACTGCAGGCATACAGAATATTACATCACATAACAAGGAATACATTAATATATGAACGCTTGTTTAAAAGGGGAAAGCTAGGTTTCAGTCCCAGGAGTAAAAGCCTTTAGACCTTGAATGAGTACAACGTGGATAGCTTCTGCAGATTTATGTAAAATATGTTTTGTCTGATTTTACAGTAAAAATACAAGCTAAAAAATACCAGAAGTCTTAAATTGAACCTGTCATCAACTTTATGCTGACCTCACTGAGGGCGGCATAAAAAAGTGACAGAAATGCTGATGTCAGCGATGTGTCACTCATGAGCTAAAAGTAAGTGGTTGCTGAGAACCAGCATCATAACCATTGCAGCCCAGGACTTGAAAAGAGTCAAATCTACTTGAGAAGAGTCATGGTTATTCATGAGCTCCTGCTCTACCGCCCATCTGCTGATGATTGGCAGTTCTCTCCTAGAGAGAAAGGGAGAAAACCAGGAAGAAGACGGTCAGTCATCAGCAGGTGGGCAGGAGAGCAGGAGTTCATGACTAACCATGACTCTTCTCAGGTGGCCGTGACTCTTTTCCAGGCCCAGTCTGCAATGATTGTAATGTTGGTTCTCGGCAACCACTTACTAATGACAGACCGCTGAAATCAACTCACCTGTCTCTACTTTATTCTGCGTTAGTATGGATAGCATAAAGTTGATGACAGGTTCCCTTTAACCACCTCCCGACCGCTGTACGCGTATATGCGTCCGGGAGGTGGTTGCTTTATTCCTCCTGGACGCATATACGCGTCTTCTCGCGAGACGCGAGATTTCCTGTGAACGCGCACAGGCGCGCGCGCTCACAGGAACGGAAGGTAAGCGAGTGGATCTCCAGCCTGCCAGCGGCGATCGCTCGCTGGCAGGCTGGAGATCCGAATTTTTTAACCCCTAACAGGTATATTAGACGCTGTTTTCATAACAGCGTCTAATATACCTCCTACCTGGTCCTCTGGTGGTCCCTTTGGTTAGGATCGACCACCAGAGGACTCAGGTAGGTCAGTACAGTCGCACCAAACACCACACTACACTACACTACACCCCCCCCCCCGTCACTTATTAACCCCTTATAAACCCCTGATCACCCATGATCACCCCATATAAACTCCCTGATCACCCCCCTGTCATTGATCACCGCCCTGTCATTGATCACCCCCCTGTCAGGCTCCGTTCAGACGTCCGTATGATTTTTACGGATCCACGGATACATGGATCGGATCCGCAAAAAGCATACGGACGTCTGAATGGAGCCTTACAGGGGGGTGATCAATGACAGGCGGGTGATCACCCATATACACTCCCTGATCACCCCCTGTCATTGATCACCCCCCTGTCATTGATCACCCCCCTGTAAGGCTCCATTCAGACGTCCGCATGATTTTTACGGATCCGATCCATGTATCCATGGATCCGTAAAAATCATGCGGACATCTGAATGGAGCCTTACAGGGGGGGTGATCAGTGACAGGGGGGTGATCACCCTGATTACCCTGATCACCCCCTGTCATTGATAACCCCCCTGTAAGGCTCCATTCAGACGTCTGCATGCGTTCTGTGGATCCGATCCATGTATCCATGGATCCGTAAAAAATCATGCGGATGTCTGAATGGAGCCTTACAGGGGGGGTGATCAGTGACAGGGGGGTGATCACCCTGATTACCCTGATCACCCCCTGTCATTGATAACCCCCCTGTAAGGCTCCATTCAGACGTCCGCATGCGTTCTGTGGATCCGATCCATGTATCCATGGATCCGTAAAAAATCATGCGGATGTCTGAATGGAGCCTTACAGGGGGGGTGATCAGTGACAGGGGGGTGATCACCCTGATTACCCCCTGTCATTGATAACCCCCCTGTAAGGCTCCATTCAGACGTCCGCATGCGTTCTGTGGACCTGATCCATGTATCCATGGATCCGTAAAAAATCATGCGGATGTCTGAATGGAGCCTTACAGGGGGGGTGATCAATGACAGGGGGGTGATCAGGGAGTCTATATGGGTGATCACCCCCCTGTCATTGATCACCCCCCTGTCATTGATCACCCCCCCCCCCCCCGAGTAAGGCTCCATTCAGACATTTTTTTTTGGCACAAGTTAGCGGAAATTTTTTGTTTGTTTTTGTTTTTTCTTACAAAGTCTCATATTCCACTAACTTGTGTCAAAAAATAAAATCTCCCATGGACGCACCATACCCCTCACGGAATCCAAATGCGTAAACATTTTTAGACATTTATATTCCAGACTTCTTCTCACGCTTTAGGGCCCCTAAAAAGCCAGGGCAGTATAAATACCCCACATGTGACCCCATTTCGGAAAGAAGACACCCCAAGGTATTCCGTGAGGGGCATATTGAGTCCATGAAAGATTGAAATTTTTGTCCTAAGTTAGCGGAAAGTGAGACTTTGTGAGAAAAAAACAAAAAAAAATCAATATCCGCTAACTTATGCAAAAAAATAAAAATTCTAGGAACTCGCCATGCCCCTCATTGAATACCTTGGGGTGTCTTCTTTCCAAAGTGGGGTCACATGTGGGGTATTTATACTGCCCTGGCTTTTTAGGGGCCCGAAAGTGTGAGAAGAAGTCTGGGATCCAAATGTCTAAAAATGCCCTCCTAAAAGGAATTTGGGCCCCTTTGCGCATCTAGGCTGCAAAAAAGTGTGACACATGTGGTATCGCCGTACTCAGGAGAAGTTGGGGAATGTGTTTTGGGGTGTCATTTTACATATACCCATGCTGGGTGAGAAAAATATCTTGGTCAAATGCCAACTTTGTATAAAAAAATGGGAAAAGTTGTCTTTTGCCAAGATATTTCTCTCACCCAGCATGGGTATATGTAAAATGACCCCCCAAAACACATTCCCCAACTTCTCCTGAGTACGGCGATGCCACATGTGTGACACTTTTTTGCAGCCAAGGTGGGCAAAGGGGCACCTTTCGGATTTCGCAGGCCATTTTTTACACATTTTGATTGCAAGGTACTTCTTACACATTTGGGCCCCTAAATTGCCAGGGCAGTATAACTACGCCACAAGTGACCCCATTTTGGAAAGAAGACACCCCAAGGTATTCCGTGGGGGGCACGGCGAGTTCCTAGAATTTTTTATTTTTTGTCACAATTTAGCGGAAAATGATGATTTTTCTTTTTTTTTCTTTTTTCCTTACAAAGTCTCATATTCCACTAACTTGCGACAAAAAATAAAAAATTCTAGGAACTCGCCATGCCCCTCACGGAATACCTTGGGGTGTCTTCTTTCCAAAATGGGGTCACTTGTGGGGTAGTTATACTGCCCTGGCAATTTAGGGGCCCAAATGTGTGAGAAGAACTTTGCAATCAAAATGTGTAAAAAATGCCCTGCAAAATCCGAAAGGTGCACTTTGGAATATGTGCCCCTTTGCCCACCTTGGCAGCAAAAAAGTGTGACACATCTGGTATCGCTGTACTCAGGAGAAGTTGGGCAATGTGTTTTGGGGTGTCATTTTACATATACCCATGCTGGGTGAGAAAAATATCTTGGTCAAATGCCAACTTTGTATAAAAAAATGGGAAAAGTTGTCTTTTGCCAAGATATTTCTCTCACCCAGCATGGGTATATGTAAAATGACACCCCAAATCACATTACCCAACTTCTCCTGAGTACGGCGATACCAGATGTGTGACACTTTTTTGATGCCAAGGTGGGCAAAGGGGCACATATTCCAAAGTGCACCTTTCGGATTTCACCGGTCATTTTTTACAGATTTTGATTGCAAAGTACTTCTCACACATATGGGCCCCTAAATTGCCAGGGCAGTATAACTACGCCACAAGTGACCCCATTTTGGAAAGAAGACACCCCAAGGTATTCCGTGAGGGGCATGGCGAGTTCCTAGAATTTTTTATTTTTTGTCGCAAGTTAGTGGAATATGAGACTTTGTAAGGAAAAAAGAGAAAAAAAAAATCATCATTTTCCGCTAACTTGTGACAAAAAATAAAAAATTCTAGGAACTCGCCATGCCCCTCACGGAATACCTTGGGGTGTCTTCTTTCCAAAATGGGGTCACTTGTGGCGTAGTTATACTGCCCTGGCAATTTAGGGGCCCATATGTGTGAGAAGTACTTTGCAATCAAAATCTGTAAAAAATGACCGGTGAAATCCGAAAGGTGCACTTTGGAATATGTGCCCCTTTGCCCACCTTGGCATCAAAAAAGTGTCACACATCTGGTATCGCCGTACTCAGGAGAAGTTGGGGAATGTGATTTGGGGTGTCATTTTACATATACCCATGCTGGGTGAGAGAAATATCTTGGCAAAAGACAACTTTTCCCATTTTTTTATACAAAGTTGGCATTTGACCAAGATATTTTTCTCACCCAGCATGGGTATATGTAAAATGACACCCCAAAACACATTCCCCAACTTCTCCTGAGTACGGCGATACCAGATGTGTCACACTTTTTTGCTGCCAAGGTGGGCAAAGGGGCACATATTCCAAAGTGCACCTTTTGGATTTCACCAGTCATTTTTTACACATTTTGATTGCAAAGTTCTTCTCACACATTTGGGCCCCTAAATTGCCAGGGCAGTATAACTACCCCACAAGTGACCCCATTTTGGAAAGAAGACACCCCAAGGTATTCTGTGAGGGGCATGGTGAGTTCCTAGAATTTTTTGTCGCAAGTTAGTGGAATATGAGACTTTGTAAGAAAAAATAAAAAAAATAAAATCATCATCATTTTCCGCTAACTTGTGACAAAAAATAAAAAGTTCTATGAACTCACTATGCCCATCAGCGAATACCTTAGGGTGTCTACTTTCCGAAATGGGGTCATTTGTGGGGTTTTTCTACTGTTTGGGCATTGTAGAACCTCAGGAAACATGACAGGTGCTCAGAAAGTCAGAGCTGTTTCAAAAAGCGGAAATTCACATTTTTGTACCATAGTTTGTAAATGCTATAACTTTTACCCAAACCATTTTTTTTTTTTGCCCAAACATTTTTTTTATATCAAAGACATGTAGAACAATAAATTTGGCGAAAAATTTATATATGGATGTCGTTTTTTTGCAAAATTTTACAGCTGAAAGTGAAAAATGTCATTTTTTTGCAAAAAAATCGTTACATTTTGATTAATAACAAAAAAAGTAAAAATGCCAGCAGCAATGAAATACCACCAAATGAAAGCTTTATTAGTGAGAAGAAAAGGAGGTAAAATTCATTTGGGTGGTAAGTTGCATGACCGAGCGATAAACGGTGAAAGTAGTGTAGTGCCGAAGTGTAAAAAGTGCTCTGGTCATGAAGGGGGTTTCACCTAGCGGGGCTGAAGTGGTTAAATGGCTTATGAATTTATTGCTGGTTGTTTCGCTATAGAGATGAACTGCCCAGCGTCAACCAACTAAAAACTCTAAAATGGGGTTTTCTGGAGTAAAATAGGATGACCTCAGATAGGTCATCAATATCTGATTGTGGGGATCCAACTCCTGGAACCCCCACTGATCAGCCATTGAAACCTAAGCCAATGACGTCACGTTCATCAGTCACATGGCCTATGTGCAGCTCAGTCCCATTTGAATGGCCTGTGCTACAATACCAAACTCATCCACCGGCGCTCTGCTTGATATGCTGTGATGAGGACCCCGACGATCAGATATCGATGACTATCTTAAGCACTATCAGTGCTGTACTCCCAGAAAACCCCCTAATGAGAAAGAAAAAAAGGCCAAATGTCACCTATAACCATAATAATAACCATAAGGTCACATGCCCACCGTGTTTGGTGTATGAGCCTGATGGAATGACTTGGTATATGTCAGCATACCTTATTTTTGCTGTACAGGAAAGTGTAGCCAATGCACTTCCCTATACTATAGTCAACCGGTGCAAGAAAAAAATAAATTACCTACACCGTACAATTTTTTTTTTTTTTTTTACAATAGTAGCCTATAGTGTACCTTACATACGTTAGTCCTTTATGTTTGGTGTGCAAACAGTAGAACATTTTCCTGACGCATGCATCGCAAAAAGGGGTGGTCCAATTTATTTTTATTAATGACCTATCCTCAGGATAGGCATCAATATCAGATCGGATGGGGTCAGACACCCGGCACCTCCGCCAATCAGCTGTTTGAAGAGAAGGCGTGCGTCATGCCAGCGCTGCCTCCTCTTCATTGTTTACGTCAGTATATACTGTAGTGTGAGTTTCATCACAGCTGTGCATCAGATGGACTCAGAAAGACCATACTGCATATCAAGTGACAGGATCTAAGGTCTGATAAATAATACAGTACTAGCAATCTGAAGAGATTATTTTCTATGCTGGCAACTGGCTGCAAAGCATTAATAAATAAAAAAGTAATTGCACATTTTGCAGTCATGATAATGGAAATGATATAAATGCTAGTAAATGGCTGCTACTAAAATGGTACCAAATAAGGGTAGGTTCACACCTCCGTTTAACTGTTCACTGGATCTAGTTGGGTACTGCCGTTCACCACTGGACCCCATTGAAATGAGTTCATGGGTTATCAGGGAAATTGGATGACACTGACATAATGCTGAACTGTAAAAATCAATATAATGCTATGCGACCCCGGCAGTGCTGGGAGGTCAGGACTTGTCTGCTGTGTAATCCACAAGATAAACGTAGGTCATCAGTATCTGATCAGTGGGGGTCCGACACCCGGGACCCCCGCCCATCGGCTGTTTGAGAAGGCAGCGGCGCTCGCTGTAGCGCCACGGCCTTCTCCCAGATTTTTCTAGGCCAGTGACGACACGTTAATCTTCCTCATGGCCTAGGCTCAGCTCAGCATCATAGAAGTGAATGGGGCTGAGCATGATATCAAGCACAGCTCTATACAATGTACAGTGCTGTGCTTGGTGAGCACGGTGAAGACCGCAGCGCTCACAGGAGCCCCGGTGCCTTCTCAAACAGGGAGTCCTGCGTGTTGGATAGGTCATCAGTATAAAAGTCTTGGAAAACCCTTTTATCCATCTGCAATGTTCAGGTTTTTTTATTCAAGTTTTTTATTTTTAGCTAAATTGAGGAGACATTTAAACAAAAAAACTGAGTATTCTCTCGTTTTTAACCCCTTCCCGACTGCCATACAGCTATATACGTGCTATCTGCACATACCCCGTGCAGCTAGCACGTGTATAGACGTCATGGCAGCTCTTTAATCCAAGCGCTGCAAAACGCTTGGATTAAAGCTTCTGCAGCTGGACTGCTGCTGTCAGGGACAGCATACAATCCAGTAATGCCGACAAGGGACCAATCAGAGTAGTCCCTTGCTGGCAATCGCTCCAATTGGTTAGTCTGTGCAGACTAACAAATCTGATCACGGCAGTGTTAGGGCCCTTTCACACTTGCGTTGTCCGGATCCGGCGTGTACTCCACTTGCCGGAGGTACACGCCGGATCCGGAAAAACGCAAGTGTACGGAAAGCATTTGAAGACGGATCCGTCTTCAAAATGCTTTCAGTGTTACTATGGCAGCCAGGACGCTATTAAAGTCCTGGTTGCCATAGTAGGAGCGGGGAGCGGGGGAGCGGCATACTTACAGTCCGTGCGGCTCCCGGGGCGCTCCAGAGTGACGTCAGAGCGCCCCGGGAGCCGCACGGACGGTAAGTATGCTGCTCCCCCGCTCCCCGCTACACTTTACCATGGCTGCCAGGACTTTAGTGTCCCGGCAGCCATGGTAACCATTGAGAAAAAGCTAAGCGTCGTATCCGGCAATGCGCCGAAACGACGTTTAGCTTAAGGCCGGATATGGATCAATTCCTTTCAATGGGCATTAATTCCGGATCCGGCCTTGCGGCAAGTGTTCAGGATTTTTGGCCGGAGCAAAAAGTACAGCATGCTGCGGTATTTTCTCCGGCCAAAAAACGTTCCGTTCCGGAACGGAAGACATCCTGATGCATCCTGAACGGATTTCTCTCCATTCAGAATGCATGGGGATAATCCTGATCAGGATTCTTCCGGCATAGAGCCCCGACGACGGAACTCTATGCCGGATCCGGACAACGCAAGTGTGAAAGGGGCCTTAAAATGCCGGTTTCAGGCTCTGATGTGCACTCTGCTGTGTGCCCCCAATATGTTTACCCCGATATGTGCCCCCTGATGTCCGCCCGCCCCTTGATGTCTTTCCTGCTTGCTGTTTCCTCCATACTCTGCCCCCATCTGTGCCGGCCCTGCCCCCACTTCGACCCTGAGCTCCCCCCTCCCCCCGTGGGTCCCCCAGCTCCATGCCCCTGCTATTTGTGATGGCAGAAGGCTCTGTTCCTGAGAGCCGCCACCGGACGCCTTGCAAGAGCATTGCAAAGTATAGTACAGCCATCAGCCCCACTGGATCTTCAAGATCCAAGTGGGACTTGATAAAAAAAGTGTGAAAAAAATAAAATAAAAAATGGAAATTAAAAATAAAAATAAAATAAATTGCCTTTTACTATATCCGCTCATTTATAAGTGATTCAAATATGAAAAAATAAATAAACTACACATATTAGGCATCACCGCAGCCGTAATGAAGGCTCTATAAATATATTACATGTAAATAAACACTATAAAAATAAAAAATAAAAACTGTGTAAAAGAAAAGCCATTTTTGTCACCCTACATTACAAAAGTGCAACACTAAGTGATCAAAAAGGCGTACGTACTACAAAATGGCACCAATAAAACCGTCACCTCATCCCGCAAAAAATGAGCCCCATACATAAGAAAACCGCTTAAGAAATAAAACTATAGCTCTTAGAACGTGGAGACACTAAAACATAATTTTTTTGTTTCAAATATGCTATTATTGTGTTAAAGTGAAATCAATTTTAAAAGGTATACATATTAGGTATCGCCGTGTCCGTAACAACCAGCTCTATAAAAATATCACATGACCTAACCCTTCAGCTGAACACGGTAAAAAATAAAAACAGTGATATGGGGGGCGTGGCTTCGGCATGGCGGCGTGAGGACGTGTATGAGGAGAGCTCCGTGTCTAGATTCAGGAGATCCAGCAAAGACCGCTTCCCTACTTGCCTCTCCTGGCCATGACAAGAGGGAGGCGATCGAGGAGTCAGCCTGCGGTTCCCCCTGAGCAGTCCATCGGCCGCTTCCTCCGCTCCAGCCAGCAGGGAGGTGGTGATTCGCCCACAATGGCCGCCGCTCCTTCGTCTCTGCGCCCAGCGGCACCGCCGTTCTCTCCGGCGCCAGCTTTAGAGACCGCTCGTCCACAAGATCGGCACCTGGGGGAAGAAGGATCTTACCATGCGGTTACTGCAGTGAGTAGCCGAGACGCCTGCCTTAGTCCTCCATGGCGCGCTGCACCATCCCAGTCGGATCCCGCAAGTACCGCCGTCCAGGCCCGATCGGGGCCTACTGAAGCGGAGGGCCTGCACACCGCTACTGCTTCTCCCTATGTGGTAAGCCGACACTCTGCCGAATCAAGGCAGCCCCTGGACAGGGCCCCAGATCAGTGGCTGTCCCCTGTTACTGCCTCCAAGGAGAGCCCTGCGGTGGACAAGACGCCGCCATTGATGGCCGCTATCCCCACTCCAGGCCTCACTCCAGGCCGCATGGGCCCGGTCCCGGCTACCCAGTCCCTCAGCCAAAGCGTGCCGGCCATCTTCTCTACGCTGACGCAGCAACCGGAGGAGCACCATGGGTCCCCTTTACCCCCACCCTCCATTGATCGCACGCTGACAGAACTTTGGGAAATGATAAGGGCACTACCCACTAAATCGGATCTGGAGGCGCAGGTTGCCCGTATTGAGAACAAACATGCCCAGGCCCTGCAGGCTGTCCGTGACGATGTCCACCATCTGGATGACCGATTATCCTCGCTAGAGCACCGCTACGCAGTTACCGCTTCCGTGGTTAATTCCCACTCGGAGTCACTGTCTGCACATACCCTCCAAATGCAAGATTTCTCACTACACCTCGACGACGTGGAAAATAGAGGTCGCCGCAATAATCTTAAGCTTCGCAACATTCCGGAGTCCGTTCCTAATGACCAGCTACATACTGTTGTGGTCGGCATTTTTAATTCAATCTTGGACAATTCTCCTCAGACCAAAATTGAGCTGGACAGAGTCCATAGGACTGCAGGACCTAGAAATCGTGATGTAGACAGACCACGTGACGTCATCTGCCGGGTCCATTTCTATACAGTTAAAGAGCGTATCCTGCGCAAGGCCTGGGAAAAGAAGGAGATTTTCTTTGAGGATATACCGGTCTCCATCCTACCTGATGTATCACGTCTGACCTTATCTATGAGAAGAATGGTCAGGCCCCTGTTGGAGGCAATCAAGGACGCAGGAGCGTCCTATCGCTGGGGACACCCATTCCATATTATTGTCAGATACCCTAACGGCCAATCCATGCAGGTTCGCTCTCTGGCTGACCTCCCGGAACTGTTCAGATTCCTCGATGTCCGCCCTTTCACGGTTCCTGACTGGACACTGCCTCCGTCCTTGCAAGGCTTGCGCCAGGGATTGGACTTACCGCAAAGAGCATCATCTACATCCCCGAGACGGTTGTCTCCTGGCCGTTCCAGCTCTCTCCGAGGCCGCTTTTCTGGACCACAATACCAGACTCCACGGCGCCTTCCTCCATCTCCTCGTTGATCTGCCGGGGTGTCCCCAACTGCTGAGACTGTCCGTCTGCATTACTCTGGATGGCCCAGCCGAGCTGTCCTTGGCGTCCCGTCCTTCTTCTTGGACTTATGTGGTCCTGAGATAGGCTCCGCACCTCCTCTTCTGTTTCTGTCTTATCCTTGTGATGCCTCCTGTCCCTTTATCTTATGTGTCTCTGCTCCTGCCACTACCCTCCTCTACTCCACTCAGTTAAAGTATCATTACCTCAGGGGAAGGGGTCTTTGGTAGCTTATTCTGTCCTGGTTTTCTTTTCTGGTCACGGATTGCTCTCCGCGCGACAAGTGTTCTTTTTCCTTCATAGGCGCCTGCTGTTCCTCTCCCCCCACTAGGGCACTGTGAGTTCTTGCTCTGTGAGTGTTAACAGACAGGTTACTCGCAGTTACTTCCACCTTGATAGGTTTTTGTCCCTCGGCTGAGGGCTAGATTTCCTTCTTTTCTCCGTCCCGGTGTTCCTACCCCCCTCCCTCTCCTCTCCCTTACCCCCGCTGTCAGCATTCCTTGCTCTCACCCAGTAGTTCTGTTTGTCTCTGGTCTCGGTCGAGTAGTATTGTAACATGTCTGATGTTTTGTTGGTTTCCCTTAATGTACAGGGGTTGAATCTGCCTGAGAAGAGATCGTCCCTTCTGAGTCTCCTCTGGAAGAAACGCGCGCATGTGGCGTTCGTCCAGGAAACTCATTTTCGTTCGTCTTCCACTCCGAAGCTCTCGGACAGGCGCTTTCCACATGTCTACCATAGCACTGATCCTGATACCAAGACGAAAGGTGTTTCCATTCTCATCTCCAACGCTATCTCATGGGACCTGATTGACTCTCGCACTGATGGAGCAGGCAGGTACCTATTTGTAAAGGGTAACTTAGCGGGTTCTAAAGTTACATTGGCATCAGTTTACGCCCCCAACAATGGTCAGGTGGGATTTTTAGCTAGAACCCTCAGGGCCTTGGAGGATTTCACGGAGGGTCTACTAATTCTCGGTGGGGATTTTAACATTGTCCTGAATCCTCGCTTGGACTCCTCCAAGGGCCAGGTTTCCTTCCCTCTCTCTGCTATAACCAGACTTAAGGAGCTCTTATTTACCCACCAACTTGCTGATACCTGGCGTATCGTTCATTCAACGGCCCGTGACTACACGTTCTTTTCGCATCCCCACAACTCTTACTCTAGACTGGATTATTTCTTCCTGAACCATGCTAGACTGGACCTTCTCTCTAAAGCAGAGATTGACCCCATCACATTCTCGGACCACGCCCTGGTCTCCATATCCCTTTCCCTCCCGGCCCACCAATCCAGAGCCTGGCACTGGCAGTTAAATGATTCACTTCTTCAGGATCTCCAAGTCACTTCGGAAGTCCAGAGAGACCTAACTGAATATTTTGCGACTAATGTAACTCCCGAGAGCGACCCTCTTACCGTATGGGAGGCCCATAAATGTTATATCAGAGGCTCCTTTATTAAGCTAGGGTCTCGTTTGAAGAAGGAAAGGGCAGCGAAGATAGCTGCTCTCCTAGCGCGCATACACGCGATAGAACAGCAGCATAAACAGTCACTGGACTTGCAGCTGGGGGCGGAGCTTACCCAGCTGAGGGACCAGGTTCGCTCTTTATGCCTTTCAAAAGCCAAAGCGACCTTAATTAAGTGCCGCAGACATTTCTATGAACACGGTAACAAACCAGGTAGAACCCTTGCACGGGCATTACAAAAGACCAGGCTACGCTCCTTTGTCCCCCAGGTATCTCTCCCCTCCGGTAGAAGGACCTCTCTCCCGAAGGAAATAACAGAAGCGTTCAGATCTTACTACCACACCCTGTACAATCTTGACGACTCTCATCAATCCGTTAGCCCTGAATCCAGACCCTCAGTGAGAACTTATCTTGAATCTGCAGGCTTGCCATCTATGCCCCCAGAAGCGGTTTCTGACTTGGAGTCACCCATATCATTGTCTGAGTTACAGGCAGCCATCAAGGGCTCCCAGACGGGGAAGGCCCCGGGTCCTGATGGACTTACGCTTTCCTACTATAAACAGTTTAAGGATATTTTGCCTGCTCATTTTATAGCTGCCTTTAACTCACTGGATAGGGCCCGCACACTTCCAAATGACACACTAAGGGCGCATATCACTGTAGTCCCTAAGGAAGGGAAGGACCCCTTATGTTGCCAGAGCTACCGTTCCATCTCCCTGATCAATGTGGATCTGAAATTGTTTTCTAAAATACTCGCCACTCGCCTGCTACCTCATTTACAGAAACTGATCCACTTAGACCAAACAGGTTTTTTACCTCTGAGAGAAGCCCGTGATAGTACCACGAGAGCAATTAACATGATCTACCGTGCCGTTACTTCCAAGACTCCAACTTTATTCCTTTCTACCGACGCCGAGAAGGCGTTCGATAGGGTCAATTGGGAATTTATGTTCGAAACCCTACGCCTTGTGGGAATGGGGGACAAAATGATGGCTCGCATTACTAATCTTTACTCCAACCCCTCGGCGGTGGTTAAGGTGAATGGTCAGTTTTCCATGCCCCTGTCCATTCGTAATGGTACAAGGCAGGGCTGCCCCCTATCCCCCTTGATATTCGTGATCTGTCTAGAGCCGCTTCTGTGTCACATAAGGGGGAACCCCGATATTTCAGGGCTACGGATTCATGAGACTTCGCACAAGGTTGCAGCTTACGCTGATGATCTTCTGTTCTTTCTTACCAATCCCAGGGTCACCCTTCCAAACCTTTTTCAGGAGCTAAAAATATACGCTCACCTTTCAAACTTTAAAATTAATTATCAAAAATCGGAGGCCTTAAACATAACCCTTCCCCCCTCCATGGTTCAATCTATTTCAGAGAACTTTCCATTTAAATGGGCTCGTTCGTCCATGAAATATCTGGGGATTTTTCTGACCCCCACACTCGCGGAACTCTACCAGGCCAACTATCCACCTCTTCTTCGAACAATAAAAGCAGATTTGGACAGGTGGCATACTGGTACGTTCTCCTGGTTTGGAAGGATATCCATTTTCAAAATGAATGTACTGCCAAAGATTCTTTTTTTCTTCCAAGCCCTACCGATCCACATCCCCAGACTCTTCTTCCACACTCTCTTGAAAATGCTGACCCACTTTGTATGGGCAGGCAAACCGTCCAGAATCGCCAGGTCAATACTTTTTCGTCCCAAGCTGGAGGGTGGTCTAGGGCTCCCTGACTTCCTTTCATACCATAGGGCATTGCATCTTCTTAGGATAGTTGATTGGTGTCGACACCAGGCATATAAGCAATGGGTCTCAGTTGAGCAGTCCTTCCTGTCTGCTCCATTGTCAGCCATCCCTTGGTTGTCCACCCAGGTCCCGTTGGAGGCTCGCCTACACCCCACAATTGGCCCCTCCTTGAAAGCCTTAGCAAGCATTCAGAATCGCCCGGGTATCTCTCCTTCCCCTTCTCCTATGTTCCCTATTTTGGGAAACCCACAATTCCCCCCAGGGTTAGAGCGCGGTCCTTTCAAAGAGCTCGTGAACTGCAACAAGTTCAGGGCCCACCATCTGATTACCTCGGATCAATGGCTCACCCCACAACAGATCTCTGAGACAACGGGACTTCCTACACTTAACCCCTGGCAGTCCCGACAACTCATGCACTTTCTGTCCACACTTCCTCCTGCGTCTACATATGTCCGAGCTAAGACAGATTTCGAGGCCCTCTGTGAGCAATCTGGAGTGACTAGACGCACCCTTTCCCGCACATATAGCTTGCTAATATCCCCCCCGGACCAACCTCCCCCCAATTTTGTCTCCCAATGGGAAACTGACTTAGACATAACTCTTTCATTAGAACAGCGGTTGAGATTATACACATGCATTCACAAATCATCTATGGCCAGCAATATTCAGGAAGCGGGCTTCAAACTCATGTCACGTTGGTACAGGGTCCCAACTAGGCTCAACTCCATTTTCCCATCTGCCTCGCCCATGTGCTGGCGTTGTGGCTCTGAGAGGGGTACATTATTACATGTATTCTGGTCTTGTCCCCTTCTCTCGGCTTTCTGGGACTCTGTGTGGGGGATCACATCGAAGTTTTCTACATACGCTCTCCCGAAGACGCCAGCCTTTTTCCTGCTCCATCAGTGCGAGATTCCTCTGACATCCTACAACAAATCTGTGGTAAGACATTTGGTGAACGCGGCGAGAGCTTGCATCCCAGGCCTATGGAGGCAGTCTTCTGCTCCCTCCATATCAATGTGGATCAGTAGAGTCCAGGAGATTATGCGAATGGAGGATCTCACTTCTTCTCTGAGACACACTGAGAAAAGATTCTCCAAAACGTGGAGTCATTGGTTGATCTTTTATGATTCGGCTGATTGTAAGGCACTACTGGCACCTGAGTGAGAGTCAAGGTTTGCGAATACTGTCCCCCCCCTTTCCTTTACCCCTCCTCCCCTTTCTTCCTCTTCCCTCCCCTGTTTCCCCCTCTCCGTGTCTACATAATGTTTGTATTCAGGTTGCATATTACTGTTCCACAGTCGGTGGTGGTTCTCCCGAGTAGGGTTCTATAAGTTTATGACCTGTCGATTGTCATTTATTTTGCCTATGCTTTGTTACTGAGATGTATTCGCCATCAGTCTCATTGCCTGTCGGGCTTTGAGGTGTTTATTTTTACCTATGCTTTGACGCTGAGATGTATTCTGCATCAGCCTCATTGCTTGTTATGCTTTGCTCTATTGAAAATGGAAAATTTAAATAAAGAATTTACAAAAAAAAAAAAAAAAACAGTGATATGGGCAACTAAGTAGAACTGGCTTAGTTGCCCATAGCAACCAATCAGATTCCACCTTTCATTTTGGACAGGTGCATTTGTCGGGTGGTAATAATTCAATTAAGAATTATTAATTATGGTCATAAAAATAATTAACCATAAAAAAATAAAATTTATAAAATTTGTCATAAATTCTTAAAATCATGACCTGGTGAATCGTAGACAACCTAATTGATACAATTCACATCTGAGGCCGACTATTTCCTCAGATAAAAAAGTTCTTTTTGACGTGAGATGACGTTAATGATAAAACATGTAGTTCTGCATTATACAATAATACACAGGTTTATAAAAATATGCAGCTTTATTGGTTATAAGGTTACAAACATATATAAGTAAATAAACACAATGATACATGCAAATGAATATATATAGCATTGATATAAAGCATTACAAGCTTAACAATACATGTGAGTGAAAATAACTTGTCACATTATAACCAAGCTATTATTAGGTTAGGATATCAAAGTAGGAACATACCCACACTATCAAATTAGTCTTAATAAAATGAAATGTAATTTTCTGTGTCTCTCACCAAGTCCTAGTAGAAATCTCACTTCTGCCCCTAGGAAAGCTGGGTGGTCCATCATAGCGCATGTAACCATGGCTTTCATCCTGATAGACACCTCTAGAGAGCTTAACTTCTCTTTCCTCTCTTTCTGTCTTGTGTGTCTCTCTGTCCTTTTCTCCCCCGTGTATGGTTTATGAACACAAACTTATCAGTTAGACACACCTTCCTAGTTTGGAAGTTTCCAATCATAATCGGATGGGCGTGACTATTGATAAGAAATGACATCATAACCTTACCCAGAATGCACTTTTGCTACTGTTGTAATGTCACCTACTCATACCTAGGTGGCACTGCTGTGTAAGCTATTTGCATCCTAGTATAAAGGGTTAACTTCTGTAAGTCTGAATAAAGGTACAATATACATTTTGACCTTAAAAGCTTTAATTCAAGGCTATAGGGATTAGATTTGACACTTGTAGCAATTAGAGACAGACCTCTAGGCGTCTCTCTGAATGTTTCTCACATGGTTTATTTGTGAATCGTAAATAACTTCAATGGCTTTGTTTACTCAGGGATATCAGTACCTCCTCTCATACCAAAGAGGTGAATAATTGTTACAAAACACACATCTTCACAGACACTCTTTTAGAGACAAATATTCTCCTAATGAGAAATATATATAATATACTGGATACATGTTGTCTTCATAACATATAACAGTATAATATATATTATATGTCCTACTGATTGTCTTATGCTAAAGACTAAGGCTCATTGAATGAATACATGAATATTATATATTTGCTTCATTGATAAATGCCTAATTGTATAGGTAATTATCACCAGCTGCATAGAGCTTATCTTTACCTCCCTGTCATAAATTTTAAAGTAGACAAGGAGTATTCTTCTCAGACTGGTACATTTATGAGAAGAATAACACTAAAAAGTAGAAACCTTCGTGTGACCTTACTTTGGCCTACTCAAGACATACAAAATTGTAACTATAGTCGAGCATGGCTCTTAAAGGTAATGAACATTCATCTTGACTAAAATAAATTGGATATCAATGCATTTACCTATGAAAAGGCACCAAACATTGAAAAATGAAAGGAGGAATCTGATTGGTTGCTATGGGCAACTAAGCCCGTTCTAGTTTACACCAGTTTGATAAATGACCCCCAATAATGCACATTTGCCTGTTTTCTAAGGCTGGGGGCTATTCAGTGACTTTGTGTGTCCAAAGATTGCAGCATTGTGATGCTGCTGTGCTGTACATTGCAACATAAAGAAAGTAAATGGGGTTGTGCTGCAACTCGCTAATTGCCATAACCCGACAGTCACATGAGATCCGTCAGGTTTGGATTTATTGCGGCTGTCAGATACCATGCTACCCCGTTTACTTTCATTGTGTTGTGATGTAGAGTACGGCACCATCCTGATACTGCAATCTCTTGTCATGCGAACCTGCTTTGCGGCTAAAGTGTGAAGCCTCAAGCCTCTTTCACATGTCCGTGATGACATTCATGAAGAGTCCCTGTTTGGTCTGTGTACTGCGAACCCGTGTGGCTGTGCCACAAAAGATAGGAAATGGCCTATCTTTGGCTGCAACATGTGGATAGCAGACCCACTGAAGGCCATGTACGCGGTCGATGTCCGTGTTTTGCGGTTCTGCAATTTGTGGCCCATGGGGCCTAACTGTGTCAAAGTCACTGTTTATTGTGGCCAAAGAACTTACTTACAGTGCAGTAAATAGGCAGCGATGCTCCGTAAAGGGGTTCTCTAGGATAGCGGCGTTGATGACCTATCCTGGGACAGGTCATCAATATCAGATTGGCAGGGGCCTGACTCCCGTTGATCAGTAGTGATCCCCCCCCCCGGTTGAAGTGTATAGTAGAGGAGGCTGTAATTACACTGCATTGCTGCAGCAAGAGAGATGCCAGGAAAATACAGAAGAAGACAGCATTCAGACAAGAGTCACAACTACTTCAAACATCTGATCGGTAGAAGTCCTTGGAGTCGGACCCCCACCAATCTGATATTGATAACCTAGCCTGAGGTTAGTGTGCTAGAGCAGTGCTCCTCAACTGCAGTCCTCAGGGCCCACCTGCCGGTCATGATTTGAGAATATCCCACAGAATAAATACCTGTGGTAAGTCCTGATACATTGACACCAATTAGATCACCTGCTCAATGCTAAGGAAATCTTGAAAACATGACCAACAGCTAGGCCCTGATGACTCTGGGGTAGAGGCCCCGGTATGCCCATCAGGTCTCCTAGGACCTAGCCTGCTTTACCTAATATTGTGAGATTCTTAGTGGGCTACAGGTCCAGTCTTCCCGGGACAGGCATTAATCTGTGTACATACAAATCCCACTGCCTACAAGGATGTTGCATTTTGTATGCTTGATTGCTAGATCCTAGATAACTCTAAATTTTCAGGACACCCTTTGGTCCACTTTGCATAGAACTGTTGTATATAAAAACTTTATCTGGTTACTGCCTGGTAGAATATAGACTTCTGCATAAATAAGTCCTTGATTATAGTGAGCTAAAGAGCCCAAAATGATCAAGACATACTTTGGTCTGCTTTATATACAAAGCCTGTTCTAGATGAGCATGCTGGAGGTTAGACTCCCTCTGCCCACTAGAATTCTGCCTGTTCTATATAAGAGTGTGTGAAAGATGTATGGCTTATCCATGGGTTATTCTGTCTGTTTGGTGGTGGACTCCTCCTTGACTATATCTGTGACTTCCTATAGATCTGTATGGGTACTAAGACAAACAATCATGAAAAAGTGTCAGAGCTCTCCTACTAGAGGTGGCCTTGTGGTTCGCCCGGCGGTAGTTTTGCTGCAAACTTTGCTTGTTCGCGATTCGACAAACATGCGAACATATGGCGATATTCGCACGTGCCATATTTTTTTGCATAGCGCCGAATTTTGACCCATGACACATCCATCAGTTGGGACAGAACAGCTAATTGAGACATTTCAGCACATGGACACACCCCCGCCCTATAAATAAACTCGATCTGGCCGCCATTTTACAATTGTTTTTTTCCAGTGTAGGGAGAGGTTGCCGTGTGAAGCAGGGACAGACTGTTAGGGACACCAAACGCTAGCTAATATATTATAGTCCTTATAAGGACTGGTATAGGTGTGCTATCGATAGGTGTGACATACTGAGGGGTGTGATATACTTATAATATACTTTCTATATTTAGTATAAGTATATTATAGTGCATTTGTATTGTGCAGCAGTTGTGTGCGGTTCTGCTGAGATACTGCAGCCATATAGAGGGCCAACGCTATTGGAATAACTAATTGCAACTGGTGTGATATACCTGTTGCCCCCCCCAAAAAAACTGATTGAGGGGTGTGATATACCTATAATGTACCTTCTAACAGGAAAAGAGAAAGGAAAGAGGGAAAAAGGAAAAGAAGGAAAAAGAAGGGAAAAGAAAAGGAGAAAAAAAAAAAAAAAAAAGGAAGAAGAAGTGATACATATACAAAAGGAGAGAAAGAGGCGGAACAAGGGAAAAAAAAAAAAAAAAAAAAAAAAAAAAAAGCAGGAACAAGGTATGGCTCCAAAAGCTAGTAGGCGCTCGGCTGACCTCTCAAGTCAGAAACTCGGGTCCAAAACTGTTGAAACAACAAAAACAGACCAGTTTCTGAGGTCTCCGAGGGTTAATACGAGGGGCGGACAAAAGGAACCTGTCACAAAAAAAAAATGACGATTCAGAGATGACTGAGTTAGAACCACAAAAAGCCTCTAGATACCCCGAAGAGGAAGACGGTATAATGGGGGAAGTTATCCCTAATGACAACTCCTCTCCGTTAGAAGAAATACTGCTAGCGGTTAAACAGAATGGGGATTTAATACAGGCTGTCACAACCCAACTTGGGTTTATCCAAGTTGATGTGGGACTAATAAAAGACGATTTGTCAAAAATGCGAGACAGAGTTAACAACCTTGAGAGCTCTGTTACCTTGATACAGAATGAATCCAAAAAAATAAATACTGAAGTCTCCACATTTAAATTAGAGTATAACCTTCTGAAGAAAAAGGTAGCGGACCTTGAGGATAGGTCACGAAGATATAACGTGAGAATAATAGGGATTCCAGAGGGAACCCAACCCAATTCATACAGACGTTAATCCTTGAGAATTTTGGGAAAGATTCGTTTTCTTCCTTTTTTATGATCGAAAGAGCTCATCGGGTCCCAGGGGGTAAATCAATTCCAGGGAGACAACCTCGGACATTCCTTGTTAAGTTATTGACCACAGGGGATAAAGACATCCTCTTGAGAAGGGTGAGGGAATGCTCACCGGTTGTATATAATGGGAATAGATTGGCCTTTTTTCCAGATTTCTCAAAAGATATACAAGAAAAGAGACGCACATTTATGACTGTCAAAAAGAGGCTAAGAGAAAGGGACATTAAATATTCTCTTATATTCCCAGCAAAATTGCGGATTATTTTCAATGATAAAACTCTTTTTTTTGACACCTCGGAAGAAGCCGCGGATTGGCTTGATCGAAATAATCTATGATTTAATTGTTTTATGATCTGGCGGGAATAATAATTGTTATAAGGGGCTTATACCCCTAAATGTATTTCTCTTGGCTTCCTAATGGGGGTGGCCGAGCGGGGGGAGTGCGGGAGGGATGGTTATAGGAAAGAAATCTACTACAATATGTGGTGGATTACCTGTACGTGGGGGGGGGGGGGGGGTTGGGGTTGGGCTGTGGTGCGTCAAAATAGGTGTGTTTTTTTTTTTTCTTCTTCTTTTTTTTTTTCTTCTTTTTTCTTTTCATCTCCTCTTTTCCCATTTAACCGTTGTTGATAATGCTGACTAGAATTATTGCTTGGAATATACGTGGTTTGGGGGATAGAGGAAAGAGACAAGCGGTTTTTGACTTGACTCAGGTCCACTTACCAGCAATAGTATGCCTGCTAGAGACCCACCTCACTGAGGAGACCTCTAGGGTGGTCGACAGGGGATGGGCTGCGCACACTTATCACTCTACCTTCTCCAATTACTCGAGAGGTGTTACTGTCTTGATACATAGACTTATTGATTTCGTTTGTGAGGCATCCTCTGTCAACCAACAGGGGAGATTTATTTTTTTATATTGTAGGTTAAGGGGGAAGACATGTATTTTGGCCTTTGTCTATATTCCACCGCCATTTTCTTTTTCGGTCCTTAACTCTTTGGTATTATTTATGGATAAATGGCCAGAGTGTCCAACACTAAATATTGGCGACTTTAACTGTGTCATTGATCCTGTACGTGATAGGGTCTCTACGAGTGTCAGGAGTGACAGCCCGGTCCAGGGGTCTCCCCTGGCACGGTTTTGCCTGGAGGCTGGATTTGAAGATGCTTGGGAATATCTAGGACAGGGGAAAAGGGCTTTTTCATGTTTTAGCAAAGCAGGTAAATCAATGTCCAGAATAGATCTTGCATTGATAAGTAGTAAACATGTGAAATTGGTAAAGCGAATGAAATATGAAACGAGGTCAATATCGGATCACTCTCCGTTACTACTTGAACTCTGCTTATCTCAGGAAAGATATACACCAAAACCTCCTTTTAGACTAAATCCTTATTGGCTATCAGTTATAAAGACACATGAAATAATTCAAAATTAAATTGGCCGATTCTGGGATAATAACTATGGCTCAGCAAAAATTCAAGTGGTATGGGATACTTTTAAGGCGTATATGAGGGGATTGATGGTTAGTAACATCGCGAACCTTAGAAAGGAGTACGGGAAAAAACAGAAAAATCTAGAAGAACGTGTAGCACTGGCGACAGAATCCTTTTACATGAACAAGACGGAGGAGAACAGGGAAAATATGCAAAGAGCCACACAAATATATTTTAAGTTTTTATTGGACAAGGCCCAACAGAGCCTTTTCTTTAAAGGGCAAAAATACTTTACCGAGTCAGGGCGACCCGGTAAATTCTTGTCCAGAGTAATTTCAAGTCAACAATCCAAAAAACATATAGATAAGGTTCGATTGATCGATGGTAGGATGGTCACTAGACAGGGTCCGGTAGAGAAGGCCTTTGTTGACTATTTCCTTGATTTGTATAAAGCCGATTCCAACATCACAGATGATAAGATAGATTTCTATCTTGACAGGATCATCTTTCCAACTATTACTGAGACGCAAAAGAAAGCACTTGAACTAGAGGTCTCAATTCAGGAACTTGAGGTAGCTATTAAATTATGTTCAGCTAACTCCACTCCTGGTTCAGATGGGCTCCCATATGAATTTTACAGTAAATATAGAGATTGCATTCTCCCGAGACTGCTGGAGGTCTTTGCTGAATCAATGGAGGATGGGAAGCTGCCAGATTCAATGATGGAGGCTGTAATAATATTAATTCCAAAAAAAGGCAAGGACCCTTTAGATTTAGAATCTTATAGACCAATCTCACTGCTTAATGCAGATGTAAAGCTTCTTGCGAGGGTCCTGGCTACAAGGCTTTCTAGGGTCATTTCCTCTATTGTCCATCCGGATCAGAGTGGCTTTATTCAAAACAAGGGCACACATCATAATTTACATCGGCTTTTTTCTAATATTCAGGCCCCTGGGGGGACCGCTCGCTCCATCCTGTCATTGGATGCCTCTAAGGCCTTTGACAGGGTGGAGTGGCGCTTCCTCTGGAAGGTTCTGGCAAGGATGGGCTTTGGGGAAAAGTTTATACGTACTCTTAAGTTATTGTATAGATCTCCAAGGGCAAAATTGAGTCTTAATGGAATCCTGAGTAGTAGTATTGATTTAAATAGAGGCACGCGGCAGGGCTGTCCATTATCCCCCTTGTTATTCGATATTTATATCGAACCCCTTGCAATGGCCATCAGGCAGGATGATCAGGTTAAAGGATTTGGTACGTTAGGAGTACAAGACCGTATTTCCTTATATGCGGATGATGTTCTGTTTTTTATAGACCATACGGAAATTACTCTTCCTAGGATTATTCAAATGGTTAAAGTATTTGGTGAGGTGTCTGGTCTTCTTATAAACTGGGCCAAGACCAGCTTGATGCCAATAGACCCCCTGCCACAGAAAGAGGTTCTTGTGACACAGTTAGACATTGTTGACACTTTCCAATATTTGGGTTTGACTATATCACCTCGGGTTGAAAATTTTGTACAACTTAATTTGATCCCCATAATGGTAAGGACTAGAGCTAAAATAGGGATCTGGCTGAGACTTCCCCTATCTAGAGCTGACCGAGTTTCACTAGTTAAAATGGTGATACTACCACAATTTCTTTATGTGCTCAGGAACACACCTATTTGGATACAAGATAAATATTTTAAACTCATGGAAAGAATAATTAATGATTTAATATGGGGAAGAAAGCGAGTTCGATTAAAGCTGGAATATTTGTACAGATCAGTGGAGTGCGGGGGTCTAAATCTCCCTTACTTTAAAGGGTACTTTATTGCAGCCCAGTTATTGATGTGCTATGAATCAGAGAACAGTGCATTGCTGGGGAAGTTGGTAACTAGCCATGCCCACAATAATATTTTTACCTTGTTGGAATCTGGTCTATTAAAGAGTTATGAGCGAGGCTACAGAGAGACTATAAAATTGCTCCTGAAAGTGTGGGCTACAACTAGGACATGGTTGAAGGTTAAGGGTTCACTTACATTTACGCCCCTCTGGCACAATTTGTATTTACAAAGGCTAGATGATATTGCAGCTGACACATTTTGGCAGAAGAATAAAATTCTGTATATTTCACAGGTAGTTAAAGATAGAGAAATCAAACCATTTATAGAGATGACACATAATATAAGAAACCTTTCATGGTTTAGGTATTTTCAATTGCGTTCAGTACTATCCAGTTTGGATGATAAATTGGTGTTGGATATAGATAATTCATCCTTTTTGAATGATTGGGTAGGGGGCACACTCTCTAGAATAAAAATATCAAATATATATAAGTTATTACTTAAGGCACGGTTTAGTGATACACAGTCACCAGGACAAAAAGCGTGGGAGGTGGATTGTCCGAATTTACAAATAGAAGGGTGGGAGAATATTTTTGGGAACTTAGTCTCACTATCCCAGAACTTCAACCATGTTTTAATACAATTTTATATTTGCCATAGATTATATATCACTCCTTTATGGATGAATAAATGTGGATTAAGAGACACGTCTAACTGCCCTAAATGCGACACTGTAGGAGCGGATTTTCTTCATATGATATGGACTTGTCCTGAACTCATAAACTACTGGAATACTATAAATAACTGTATTATGTATAAACTAAAAATACGAATCCCTTTTGAACCACAAGTATTTGTGCTTAACCACTTCAGCCCCGCTAGGTGAAACCCCCTTCATGACCAGAGCACTTTTTACACTTCGGCACTACACTCCTTTCACCGTTTATCGCTCGGTCATGCAACTTACCACCCAAATGAATTTTACCTCCTTTTCTTCTCACTAATAGAGCTTTCATTTGGTGGTATTTTATTGCTGCTGACATTTTTACTTTTTTTGTTATTAATCAAAATGTAACGATTTTTTTGCAAAAAAATGAAATTTTTCACTTTCAGCTGTAGAATTTTGCAAAAAAAACGACATCCATATATAAATTTTTCGCCAAATTTATTGTTCTACATGTCTTTGATAAAAAAAAAAATGTTTGGGCAAAAAAAAAAAATGGTTTGGGTAAAAGTTATAGCATTTACAAACTATGGTACAAAAATGTGAATTTCCACTTTTTGAAACAGCTCTGACTTTCTGAGCACCTGTCATGATTCCTGAGGTTCTACAATGCCCAAACAGTAGAAAACCCCCACAAATGACCCCATTTCGGAAAGTAGACACCCTAAGGTATTCGCTGATGGGCATAGTGAGTTCATAGAACTTTTTATTTTTTGTCACAAGTTAGCGGAAAATGATGATTTAATTTTTTTTATTTTTTCTTACAAAGTCTCATATTCCACTAACTTGCGACAAAAAATAAAAAATTCTAAAAACTTGCCATGCCCCTCACGGAATACCTTGGGGTGTCTTCTTTCCAAAATGGGGTCACTTGTGGGGTAGTTATACTGCCCTGGCAATTTAGGGGCCCAAATGTGTGAGAAGAACTTTGCAATCAAAATGTGTAAAAAATGACCCGTGAAATCCAAAAGGTGCACTTTGGAATATGTGCCCCTTTGCCCACCTTGGCAGCAAAAAAGTGTGACACATCTGGTATCGCCGTACTCAGGAGAAGTTGGGGAATGTGTTTTGGGGTGTCATTTTACATATACCCATGCTGGGTGAGAAAAATATCTTGGTCAAATGCCAACTTGGTATAAAAAAATGGGAAAAGTTGTCTTTTGCCAAGATATTTTTCTCACCCAGCATGGGTATATGTAAAATGACACCCCAAAACACATTCCCCAACTTCTCCTGAGTACGGCGATACCAGATGTGTCACACTTTTTTGCTGCCAAGGTGGGCAAAGGGGCACATATTCCAAAGAGCACCTTTCGGATTTCGCAGGCCATTTTTTACACATTTCGATTGCAAGGTACTTCACACACATTTGGGCCCCTAAATTGCCAGGGCAGTATAACTACGCCACAAGTGACCCCATTTTGGAAAGAAGACACCCCAAGGTATTCCGTGAAGGGCATGGCGAGTTCCTAGAATTTTTTATTTTTTGTCACAAGTTAGCGGAAAATGATGATTTTTTTTTTTCTCTTTTTTCCTTACAAAGTCTCATATTCCACTAACTTGCGACAAAAAATAAAAAATTTGAGGAACTCGCCATGCCCCTCACGGAATACCTTGGGGTGTCTTCTTTCCAAAATGGGGTCACTTGTGGCGTAGTTATACTGCCCTGGCAATTTAGGGGCCCAAATGTGTGAGAAGTACTTTGCAATCAAAATCTGTAAAAAATGACCGGTGAAATCCGAAAGGTGCACTTTGGAATATGTGCCCCTTTGCCCACCTTGGCATCAAAAAAGTGTCACACATCTGGTATCGCCGTACTCAGGAGAAGTTGGGCAATGTGTTTTGGGGTGTTATTTTACATATACCCATGCTGGGTGAGAGAAATATCTTGGCAAAAGACAACTTTTCCCATTTTTTTTATACAAAGTTGGCATTTGACCAAGATATTTTTCTCACTCAGCATGGGTATATGTAAAATGACACCCCAAAACACATTGCCCAACTTCTCCTGAGTACGGCGATACCAGATGTGTCACACTTTTTTGCTGCCAAGGTGGGCAAAGGGGCACATATTCCAAAGTGCACCTTTCGGATTTCACCGGTCATTTTTTACACATTTTGATTGCAAAGTTCTTCTCACACATTTGGGCCCCTAAATTGCCAGGGCAGTATAACTACGCCACAAGTGACCCCATTTTGGAAAGAAGACACCCCAAGGTATTCCGTGAAGGGCATGGCGAGTTCCTAGAATTTTTTATTTTTTGTCACAAGTTAGCGGAAAATGATGATTTTTTTTTTTCTCTTTTTTCCTTACAAAGTCTCATATTCCACTAACTTGCGACAAAAAATAAAAAATTTGAGGAACTCGCCATGCCCCTCACGGAATACCTTGGGGTGTCTTCTTTCCAAAATGGGGTCACTTGTGGCGTAGTTATACTGCCCTGGCAATTTAGGGGCCCAAATGTGTGAGAAGTACTTTGCAATCAAAATCTGTAAAAAATGACCGGTGAAATCCGAAAGGTGCACTTTGGAATATGTGCCCCTTTGCCCACCTTGGCTGCAAAAAAGTGTCACACATGTGGTATCGCCGTACTCAGGAGAAGTTGGGCAATGTGTTTTGGGGGGTCATTTTACATATACCCATGCTGGGTGAGAGAAATATCTTGGCAAAAGACAACTTTTCCCATTTTTTTTATACAAAGTTGGCATTTGACCAAGATATTTCTCTCACCCAGCATGGGTATATGTAAAATGACACCCCAAAACACATTCCCCAACTTCTCCTGAGTAAGGCGATACCAGATGTGTGACACTTTTTTGCAGCCTAGATGCGCAAAGGGGCCCAAATTCCTTTTAGGAGGGCATTTTTAGACATTTGGATCCCAGACTTCTTCTCACACTTTCGGGCCCCTAAAAAGCCAGGGCAGTATAAATACCCCACATGTGACCCCACTTTGGAAAGAAGACACCCCAAGGTATTCAATGAGGGGCATGGCGAGTTCCTAGAATTTTTATTTTTTTTTTTGCATAAGTTAGCGGATATTGATTTTTTTTTTGTTTTTTTCTCACAAAGTCTCACTTTCCGCTAACTTAGGACAAAAATTTAAATCTTTCATGGACTCAATATGCCCCTCACGGAATACCTTGGGGTGTCTTCTTTCCGAAATGGGGTCACATGTGGGGTATTTATACTGCCCTGGCTTTTTAGGGGCCCTAAAGCGTGAGAAGAAGTCTGGAATATAAATGTCTAAAAATGTTTACGCATTTGGATTCCGTGAGGGGTATGGTGCGTCCATGTGAGATTTTATTTTTTGACACAAGTTAGTAGAATATGAGACTTTGTAAGAAAAAACAAAAACAAAAACAAACAAAAAATTTCCGCTAACTTGTGCCAAAAAAAATGTCTGAATGGAGCCTTACCAGGGGGGGGGGGGGGTGATCAATGACAGGGGGGGTGATCAATGACAGGGGGGTGATCAATGACAGGGGGGTGATCACCCATATAGACTCCCTGATCACCCCCCTGTCATTGATCACCCCCCCTGTAAGGCTCCATTCAGACATCCGCATGATTTTTTACGGATCCATGGATACATGGATCGGATCCACAAAACACATGCGGACGTCTGAATGGAGCCTTACAGGGGGGTTATCAATGACAGGGGGTGATCAGGGTGATCACCCCCCTGTCACTGATCACCCCCCCTGTAAGGCTCCATTCAGACATCCGCATGATTTGTTACGGATCCATGGATACATGGATCGGATCCACAAAACACATGCGGACGTCTGAATGGAGCCTTACAGGGGGGTTATCAATGACAGGGGGTGATCAGGGTAATCAGGGTGATCACCCCCCTGTCACTGATCACCCCCCCTGTAAGGCTCCATTCAGACATCCGCATGATTTTTTACGGATCCATGGATACATGGATCGGATCCACAAAACGCATGCGGACGTCTGAATGGAGCCTTACAGGGGGGTTATCAATGACAGGGGGGTGATCAGGGAGTGTATATGGGTGATCACCCGCCTGTCATTGATCACCCCCCTGTAAGGCTCCATTCAGACGTCCGTATGCTTTTTGCGGATCCGATCCATGTATCCGTGGATCCGTAAAAATCATACGGACGTCTGAACGGAGCGTGACAGGGGGGTGATCAATGACAGGGCGGTGATCAATGACAGGGGGGTGATCAGGGAGTTTATATGGGGTGATCATGGGTGATCAGGGGTTTATAAGGGGTTAAAAAGTGACGGGGGGGGGGTGTAGTGTAGTGTAGTGTTTGGTGCGACTGTACTGACCTACCTGAGTCCTCTGGTGGTCGATCCTAACAAAAGGGACCACCAGAGGACCAGGTAGGAGGTATATTAGACGCTGTTATGAAAACAGCGTCTAATATACCTGTTAGGGGTTAAAAAATTCGGATCTCCAGCCTGCCAGCGAGCGATCGCCGCTGGCAGGCTGGAGATCCACTCGCTTACCTTCCGTTCCTGTGAGCGTGCGCGCGTTCACAGGAAATCCCGGCCCTCGCGAGATGACGCGTATATGCGTCGTCGTGCGCAGGGCTGCCACCTCCGGACCGCACATCTGCGTTAGGCGGTCCGGAGGTGGTTAATGATCTTTCCAAATTAAATAATCACAAGTATCAAAAGATCCTCCTGAGCAGGATATTGATGTTGGCCAGAGTGTTGGTCAGTCGGACCTGGTTTGCTCGACACACTCCAGATATAATTACATGGAGAAATCTAATTGTTAAGGTAAAAAATTATGAGAAAATTATCTATAAACAGAGGGAAGCTGAGGAGAAGTGGATTAAGATATGGGGTGGTTGGAGGACTTGATTAGTTGTGTTTAATTTTTTATTTATTTATAAAGGTCTTTATTTTGACGCACCACAGGTAGGGGGGGGGAGGGGAGGGTTTTTTAGGGAATTGGGGTTGGGGAGAAATTGTATCCTTTCTTCTATTTGTAATGTTTTGATATATTAATCAATAAAGATAATTAAATAAAAAAAAAAAAAAAAAACATAGAAAGTATATTATAGTGCATTTGTATTTAGCAGTTGTGTGCGGTTCTGCTGAGATACTGCAGCTAGATAGAGGGACAAACGCTATTTGTAGTAACTAATTGCAACCTGTGTGATATACCTGTTGCCCCAAAAAATAAAAACTGATAGAGGGGTGTGATATACCTATAATATACCTTCTAACATAGAAAGTATATTATACTGCATTTGTATTGTGCAGCAGTTGTGTGCGGTTCTGCTGAGAATATATAGAGGGACAAATGCTATTCGAATAACTAATTGGAACTGGTGTGATATACCTGTTGCACAAAAAAAAAAAAACTGAATAAGGGGTGCGATATAACGGCTTTCACAAAATACTGATTGAGGGGTGTGATACACCGGCTTCCACCAAATACTGATTGAGGGGTTTGATATACCACCTTCCGGCAAATACTCATTATTGGGCTCTATATACCTGTTTCCCCAAAACACTGATACAGGGTATTGATATAACGGCTTCCACCAAATATTGATTATGGGGTTTGATTTACCAACTTCCAGAAAAAACTCATTATTGGGTTCTATATACCCATTTCCACAAAATACTGGTAGAGGGTATTGATATAATGGCTTCCACCAAATATTGATTGAGGCCTGCAATACACCGGCTTCCAACAAATATTGATTAAGGGGTAGAGATGTTGCAAACATAAAATTTTCCGTTCGCGAGCGGCGAACGCGAATTTTCGCAAATGTTCACGAACGGGCGAACCACCATAGACCTCAATAGGCAGGCGAATTTTAAAACCCACAGGGACTCTTTCTGGCCACAATAGTCATGGAAAAGTTGTTTCAAGGGGACTAACACCTGGACTGTGGCATGCCGAAGGGGGATCCATGGCAAAGCTCCCATGGAAAATTACGTAGTTGACGCAGAGTTTTTTTTTTAAATGCAAGCTACTGTGACACCAGATATGAGTGGCACTGGCAGAAGTTGGCAGAGTACACGCTGTAGGCCTAACACACACTCTCCCAGAAAACTAACTGCTATTATATTACAGTCAAAATTGTTTTGTTTGTTTTTTAAAGGCAAGCTACTGTGACACCAGATATGAGTGGCACTGGTGGTACTGTCCACTGGCAGTAGTTGGCACAGTACACGCTGTAGGCCTGACAAACACGCTTGCAGGCAACTAACTGCAATTATATTACAGTCAAAAAAGTTTTTGTTTTGATTTTTAAATGCAAGCTACTGTGACACCAGATACGAGTGGTGGCACTGGGCAAGCGGTCACAGTATACGCAGTGAGCCTGACACACACGCTGGCAGGCAACTGCAATTAAATTACAGAGAGAAAAAATAAAATAAAAAGCAGACTGATGTACTAGCTCTAAAAAGGGCTTTTTGGGGTGCTGTCAGGAGGCTGTCCTTACAGCTGAGATCAGATGAGTCTTTCAGGACTGGAGTGGACACAGAACACTTGCCTAGCTATCGATTTCCCTATTAAATCAGCAGCAGCTGCACTGTCCCTCCTCTCACTAAGGGTCCATTCAAACGTCAGTATTTTTACCTTTCCAGATAAACGTTCCTTCTTTTTGCGGATCCGTTTTTCAGTACAACCTTCAGTTTTTTTTTTCCGAATCCGTTCCGTGTTTCTGTTTTTTTTCCCCAAAAGAAAAAAGAGGAGGAGGAATAGATGTTGCTAGGGTACCGAAAAAAAAATAAAAAACAGGTGAAAACAGAGGACATCTTCTAGAACAGGTGCCATTTTATTGTGCTTTTGGTGTAGTAGGAGCTGTGTGAGAAATCTCCGCTTTGCTAGCTTAGTTTTCTACAGTTATCTCACCGATCGTCATGTCTGAAGACTTGGATAATGTACCTGGACCATAGTGATCAATCGGTCCACTTCATATGCCATTTTGCAGGAGAGCAGAAGATGACCTGAACTTCTCTCACCACAGGCACTGAGGGCTGGACTTAATTTTTTTTTTTTTAGTTTCCTGTCAACTGATCAGTTAAAAAACTGATGACATTCGGATGGTTTTGTGCATGTCATCAGTTTTTATGCGGATCCATTGACTTGAATGGACAACGGACCAGAAAAACTGACAGAAAGTAGGACAAGCTTCATTTTTTTTTTCAGGATCCGCATACTCGAAAAAAGGAAAACGGAACGGATTCAGTGATTCGGACAGCACTATGAATGGTGTCCGCATTTTTGCTGAGGCAATTGAAATTAATGGATCCGAAAAAACGTTCCGATTTAAAACGGAACGGAAACGGAGTGTTATAACGGACGTGTGAATGGAGCCTAAGACTGCAGCTTCCGAATTAATCTAAAATGGATGCTGTCCAGGAGGTGGGAGGGTCTGCTGCTGATTGGCTGGAATGTCTGCTGACTGTGAGGTACAGGGTCAACGTTTGCTCAATGATGACGAAAAGGGGGCGGACCGAACATCGCATTTGTTCGCCCGTCGTGGCGAGCGCGAACAAGCAATGTTCGCCGGCGAATAGTTCGGGACATCTCTAATGATTTTAACTCACTCATTCAAATTTAACAGGAGGCGGTAACTGGCTGCAGAATCATATAGCCGCACCCGACCTCTATGACAAGTAGCTGCGATCCGCGGCAGTTAACCCCTGCTGCGGATCGCAGCTACCCCTCAGAGGTCGGGTGCGGCTAAATGATTCTGCAGCCAGCTCCCGCCTCCTGTATTTGAATTAATGGGCGAGTTATCTTAATTGGTGGCGCAGTGCGCCCCCCAACCCCAGTATTAAAAACATTTATGGCACAGTGCGCCCCCCCAATCATTGATGGCAGTGGCCACAGGGTCCCCTCTCCCCTACTCATTGATGGTGCAGTGGCAGCTTCTGATCAGAGCCCCAGCAGTGTAAGCCTGTGGCTCCGATCGGTTACCATGGCAGCCAGGACGCTACAGAAGCCCTGGCTGCCATGGTACGCGCCCTGCTGCTGTGTGTACTATGCACAGGGCAGCAGGGAGAGAGTGTAAGATCATGTTCACAAGGGTTCTAGTCCCTAAAAGGGCCAATAGTAAAAAAAAAGTTTAAAAAAACACAAAAAACTAAATAAAGTATAAATGAAAAAGAAAGATAAACATTAAAGGGAACCCGTCACCTCCAAAACACATTTTAAACCGACATCATTACCTTACAGTAGCCCCCAGTGTGTTCCTAATCATGTTTTCATTCCTCCACTGGTTGTTGTATACTTTATAAAAACGCTGTTGAATCTGTGTTTTCGCTATCCTCAGAGTCAGCTTGAAGTCAAGGGGGCAGCGGCCTCCTCGCTTCAAGTCAAGCTAAGCTTACCCCTCCTCCCTTCACTGTGATTGACATCCTGCTGTGAGGCTGGGCTTGTGCAAGTGTGCGCTCCTCGTCACTGCGCGATCCCGTCTCTGGCTCCCGCACTCAGCCGGCTGCTTTCCTCTCTCTGCGCATGCGCCGGGCTTTTCCATCGTGTGTGCGCGCCCGGTTTCCCATACCAGATAGTTTTATGTTTTTTTTAATAAAGTTTTGCCTGTCATTGCTTCAACATTTGCACATTTATAAAATGCCAGAGACAAAAAACGCCCCTAGCCACATAAGCTCGTGTTGCCTGCATTTCATATTTCCCATAGACCTTCAGGTAACATCTGGAACTGGCATTTCTTTCACCAAAAATCTCAGGTGCAACAAAATACTGGTGTGAACAAGCGCTCACACATATAAGGCTGTGCACCTTTCCTCAGCACGCACAGCAGGCAGCACTGCTCTTTCCATACAAGTCTCTGTGAAGCCCCCGGTACCACAAGGATTGCGTCTAAACTCCAGGCGCCGTAAGGACCTTGTGATGTCACAATGTCACGTGACATGCTAAAGTCAAACCACAAGCGGGAGCCTGACTCCTCCTATGCATGTGACTGATCACATGGTCATGACATCATCAAAGGTCCTTGAGCACCACGTGGCTCTTTTATTTGATGTCATGAAAGGTCCTTCAGCCTACTAGATTGAGCTGTTGCTTCTTGGGGTTTTCTCTCGATCATTTCCTTGATGTGAACATGGCCTCCAGAGCAGGTAACAGGGCGGGTGCTTCGTGAGCCTTAGGAACAGTCAGCAGTGCTGACACATGCACTAACACGTTAGCACACCAGAATCTAGTCACAGACAGAACCCGAGCCTTCCTACATGTGACTGATCACGTGGTCATGACGTCATGTAAGGTCCTTTAGCCCCTTCCATCTAGTACCTGATGCCAGCAAAGGTCCTTTAGCTTACGATTTCGAAGCCTCTACCACTAAATCAATATGTAGCGTCCAGGAGCCATAGATGGTGTCTGTTGCTTGCAATGATATTCTTGTGCTCGTTTCCATAGTACGTATATCTCTGTCAACGCTGTTTAACCATGTCAAGCCCGTGCCATTTACCCTTGCCCCTCCCCCTTCCTCACCAGGCACATGTTATATATATATTTTTTTTTTAGTACATCCATTTTTGAAAGCCATAACTTTTTTTTTCTGTTCCGTTATAAAAATATTTTTTCTGCCTTTTATGGTTATTTTTTTAATCTCATTTTTATTTTAGTATTTATTTATTTTTTACCCAGGAAAATGTAAAAATAAGAGGAAAAGATATATTGTTGTTCTATTTTTTATTTTTTTTTCATAGTACAACATGCAGCTGCAAACTCTGCAAGGATTTTAAGAAACATCCTTGTAGGGATAAGCACCGATTTGCCCGGCGCTTGTATATAGTCAGCGGTCGGTCGGCAAGCAGTTAAATAAGTGTTTCATTATCCAATGCAGCTTCACTCTCTTGATTGATAATAACGTATATGCTATAGATCCCTATGGTAGTAGAAGAACTGCATGGGTAGGTGTTACATTTGGAATACACGGTTATACCCCCCACCCCATGTATAAGCCTCTGGAGGACTCAGTCCATGTATTGCACAGACAGCCCATTGAGTGTAATGTTTAAAGGGGTTTTCCGAGATATTTTTACTGATGACTTATCCTCTGGTGGGGGTCCAACACCCGGGACCTCTAATGATTAGCTGTTTGAGAACGGATCAGGACATAAATCTATCTGGTAGGACTACATCTTTAAATAAAATAAACACAGGATTAGTATGTAAAGTTTTAATTTAAAGAGGACCTTTCACTAGAATAAAACATCTAAACGAACTATACAGACATGGAAAGCGGCGCCCAGGGACCCCCCTGCACTTACTGTTATACCTGGGCGCCGCTCCGTTCTCCCGGTATAGCCTCCGGTATTTTTACAGTTAGGCTCCACCCAGTGGAACCTGCCGGCGTCTCATTCTCCCATGCTGTAGCGCTGGCCAATCGCAGCTCTCAGCTCATAGCCTGAGAGAAAAAAGAGCCTCTCAGACTATGAGCTGAGCACTGCGATTGGCCAGCGCTGCATCATGGGAGAAGGAGGCGCCGACAGGTTCCCCTGGGTGGAGCCTAACTGTGAAGATACCAGAGGCTATAGCGGGAGAACGGAGCGGCGCCCAGGTATAACAGTAAGTGCAGGGGGGTCCCTGGGTGCCGCTCTCCATGTCTGTATAGTTAGTTTAGATTTTTTATTCTAGTGAAAGGTCCTCTTTAAGCTGAAGATGAATTCAATCACTACATCCTTATAGCATGAGCTGCTTCATTAACGTGGCTCTGATTGCAACGTTCTGTGTGCTTTAGGTGGAACTTTCCTCCAACTCCTATTTCCACAATATTGTACAATGCCTAAGATGATATGCAGAGGTTTCTGGCTTATTATGTTCTTTTTTTCCCCTTACCTTAGGTTTCTTCTACTATGTTAATGTGGACTAATGATGACCGTCACTCCTCTTAGGCTTCGTTTTGGAGATCTTTACCCAGCACATCTACAGAATGAACATATCCGCTGTGTTTAATGCTCTGCTTGTGTCTATACTGGCAGCAGTGCTGTGGAAATATGTCAAGTTATGGGAACAGTTTACTATCATTGAGGAGGAGTTGGACCTTACACGTCAATCCCAAGAGTTGTCCCAGGTACACATAGACTATCAAGCAGCTTTATATGCTCTTGTGGAAGATGGCACTAAAATGGTCTGTACGGGTAAGATGCATACAGATCGTGTGTGTCGCTTTGAATCGCTTTGTTACTCTACAGAGGCTGAGGAGTTTGTCTTCTTTCACAGTAACTCATCCATCATGTTGCCAAGCTTGGGTTCTAGACGGTTCCAGCCTGCTCTGCTAGACTTGTCTTCAGTAGATGACCACAATACGCAATATTTCAACTTTGTTGAGCTTCCTGCTGCTGCACTGCAATTTATGCCCAAGCCTGTCTTTGTACCAGACGTTGCCCTCATAATGAACAGGTTTAATCCCGATAACCTGATGCATGTTTTTCATGATGACCTTTTACCCATATTTTACACCATGCAGCAGTTCCCAGACTTAGATCTGGATTCCCGTCTGTTCTTTATGGAGGGCTGGGGTGAGGGCTCTCACTTTGACCTCTACAAGCTTATGAGCAATAAGCAGCCACTCCTTAAGGAGCAGTTAAAGAACTTGGGGAGATTACTCTGTTTCACCAGGTCTTATGTTGGTTTAACAAAAATCACAACATGGTATCAGTATGGCTTTGTCCAGCCACAGGGCTCAAAGGCAAATATATTAGTTTCTGGCAATGAAATAAGACATTTTGCAAATTTCGTATTGGGGAAACTGAACATTAGCTCTGCTGATAGTTCATCTGAAGACTATATAGTTCTCTTCAGCCGAACAATGAATCGACTCATTGTCAATGAGGCCGAATTACTCCTGGCTCTTGCTCAGGAATTTCAGATGAAAACCATCACAGTCTCTTTAGAGGACCACTCTTTTGCAGATATTGTACGTCTGATCAGCAATGCTACCATGCTTGTCAGTATGCATGGGGCACAGTTAGTTCTGTCTATGTTTCTACCAAAAGGGGCCTCTGTGGTAGAGCTTTTTCCTTATGGCGTAAACCCAGATCATTACACGCCATACAAAACTTTGGCAACTCTTCCAGGCATGGAGCTCCAGTATGTTGCTTGGCAAAACAAAGAAGTGGCAAACACTATTGCATACCCTGAAAGGCCATGGGAACAAGGTGGCATTATCCATCTAGGTGCCAGCGAGCAAAAACGTATAATGAAAAGCAAGGAGGTGCCGCGTCATCTTTGTTGCCGTAATCCAGAGTGGCTTTTCCGTATCTACCAGGACACTAAGGTTGATGTATCATCTCTCATTCAAGTCATAAGAAGTGTTGTTAAAACGAAGCCTGGCATCAGGAAGCAGAAGTGGGCAAATGGATTGTATCCTGGGAAGGTCAGAGAATCCAGATGCCAGGCCTCTTCCTCTGAAGCAAGCCTGACAAAGCTGTCTGTGACTTGGCAGATTCCGTGGAATTTGAAGTATTTGAAAGTAAGAGACGTGAAATATGAAGTATGGATACAAGAGCAAGGAGAAAACACGTACATGCCTTACATATTGTCCTACCAGAACCACACGTTTTCTGAAAACATTAAACCATCAACAACCTACTTGGTGTGGATCCGATGCATCTTCAATAAAACACTACTTGGGCCCTTTGCAGAAGTCTTGGTGTGCAAAACATAACACAAAACTATTATTTATGTACATCCATTACTAGGCAAGTCAGAACACACTGTAACAGTAAAAAAAAAAAAAAAAGACTTGCTGTACCACTGACCGTTTCGATTTTCTATGTTTTAAATTATTTCTTTTCTATATTACATGTAAAAACTCTGTCTGGAACCTTAATAACTGGAAGATTTGGACTTAAAGGGAGTCTGTCAGCTGCCAAATCGCTTTCAAAGTAACCCCAATGCCTGGTAGGGCCTCCCCATATTGCACACATACATTGCTGCCAGATCTGATACTGCAGTCTGGAGAAATTCATCTTTTGTGTGACCTCAGTGCACCATAGCTCCTCTGCTTTTTTTCCTCCAAGCGCCTGCCACTCTAGCTTGATTGACAGGGCCAGGCTTCCCTAGTGCCATTCGGTTGGACCCTGAAGTATTGTGCCTGTGCCATTAGTGCTAGCCCTGGTGCACGTGCCTCAGTGCCAAGGATAAAACTAACAGCACGAGGATTTAATGGCCAGATGTGTTGATGCTGGGAAAGCCTTGTTATGTCAATCAACATAGTGGGAAGTGCAGGGAGGAAAACGTAGAGCATCTATGCGCTGAGTAACTCACTTCTGCCCTTGGTGCACTTAAAGGGGTTCTACAGTTTGTTTAAACTGATGATCTATCCTCTGGATAGATCATCAGCATCTGATCATCAGGGGTCCGACACCCGGGACCCCCACCGATCAACTGTTTGAGAAGGCAGCGGCGGCCTTCTCACTGTTAACTGCTGGCCCAGTGATGTCACGACTAGTATCAACTTGCCTGGGCGTGGCTAACCTCCATTCAAGTGAATGGAGCTTAGCCGCACCCAGGCAAGTTGATACAAGTCATGACGTCACTGTGCCAGCGGTAAAAAAATGAGAAGGCAGCCGCGCTACTGCCTTCTAAAACAGCTGATTGGCGTGGGTCCCGGGTGTTGGACCCCCGCCGATCAGATGCTGATGATCTATCCAGAGGATAGATCTTCAGTTAAAACAAACTGCAGAACCCCTTTAAGGGTATCTGTCATCACTTACCAGAATGTGAAATGGTTGGCCGCTATAGATCTTTGCTTGTCTGAAGTCTGATAATATCTCTGGCATCTCCATATGTGCCAGCAATTTGTAGAAAAAATGCTTTTTATAATATGTAAATTACCCACTAGGTGCAATTAGGTTGTTGCCGTTACACCCAGAGGCTCCACTCCCTGTCTGCTATGTCACGCCCCCCACCACTGTGACAGACAGGCCAGGCAGTGAAAACATATTCACCCCTGGCCCATGTTTGGCATATGTGCAGTAAAGGGATGGATACTGGCAGGCAAATGGGCAATCTCCATCCCTCTACTGCACATGTGCCTAATGTGCTCCTGCGAGACTTCAGGGCCAGGCGCGAATATGTTTTCACTGCCTGGCCTGTCTGTCACAGCGGTGGGGATGTAACGGCAGCAGCCTGGTTGCACCTAGGGGGTAATTTACATATTGTAAAAGGCCCCTTTTTTCTACAGATTGCTGGTACATGTGGACATACCGGAGTGATCATCAGACCCTGCGGATCTACATCGGCAAACCGTTCCAGCTACTGATGACAGATGCCCTTTAAATACTAATTCGCATAAGGCTTATAATATGAATTTCTGCACATTTTAGTATCAGATTTGGCAGTAAAATGTATGTGCCCAGTATGGAGAGGCATTTGGTTAGCTTAAAAGAGATTTTGCAGCTGTCAGACCTCCTTTAATCATAATTGAATCTATTGTTTTATAATAATCAGTTGTACAGATTGTGTTTGTTATATGGATAAGGAACTACATTTCATTATATATTCGTGTTTTATTAAGAAAAAGAATGAAAGGGTATGTTCACATTTGGACATCACTATACATTTCATATACAGTATCAATCCATAATCTTGTGAATGCTTTATTTCTGTGTATTTCTCTATAGTACATTTACTATAGACCAGTTCCGGTTTACAATTCTGCTGCTTGCTATTGAAAACTATGAGCAAGCTTGTCACCAGACTAATCCAAGAAGAGCTGCTCCCCCGGAGATCTGTACAGGACTCTGCAGATATTGATCCAGTGAGGAATGTGAATGTAGCTCTGGACTGTAATACAGTGTATAGTTCATACTCCGTACAGTATAAGTAACACAATAGCCTTTACTCAACTTGCAAATGTATTCTGTATATTAACTGTAAGATTGTGTTCATAGATGAACATACGCCTTAAAGGGGGTTTCTGAGATTTTTATACTGACGACCGATCCTCTGGATTGGTTATCAGTATCTGATTGGATCAGCTGTTTGAAAAGGCACCGGCACTCATAGCAGCGACGTGGCCTTCTCGCAGCTTGGCCTAGTCCATGCAATGTCACAATCATTGGTCACGTGGTCTAGGTGCAGCTCAGTCCCTTTGAAGTGAACGGTGCTGAGCTGCGATACCAAGCATAGCCGCTATCAAATGGACGACGCTGTGCTTGGTGAGCTGTGAGGAGGATGCCATGCTCACAGGAGCACTGGTGCCTTCTCAAAGAGTTGATCAGAGGGGAACTTGGGTGTCAGACCCCCACCGATCAGATACTGATGACCTATCCAGAGGATAGTCTCGGAAAGCCCCTTTAAGCAACGTTTTCTATCAATACTGTAAGGCTGGTTTCAGATGGCTGTAATGCAGCTGCATTCCAGTTCCTTTGTTACAGGTGCACCACCTGGACATCCCATGATTCCTCCTTAAAGGGGTATTTCAGTATGCAAAACCTGACTCCTTTTGAAAGTATGTGGTACAAAATAAAAACCTTTAATATATAGTAATTTAACATATTGACTCACAACTTGCTGGCCTATTATGCAATGTTTATAGCCCGCTGCCTAGGGTTATGACCTGTACACAGCTGTAGTTTGCTGGTCGAGCATGCTCAGTTCCAGCACTAGGAGATATAGAAGGCTATAACTGTGATCTAATATTAGAGACTGAGTATTGAGGTAACACAATATAAAAATGGGAATATCGGGGGAAAGGAACAGCCTGGATATCAGTCAGTAATGCATGATGGGAATTTTCGTTTGCTACCCACATGGGATGCTGCTAAGACATGCCTACTCTTACTGGTCTGGGAAAGAGCACATAGAGGGCAACAGTGTAAGGCTACTTTTACACTAGCGTTTTTTGTGGATCCGTCATGGATCCGCAAAAACACTTCCATTACAATAATTGATCCGGTTGTATTATGTCTTATATAGCCAAGATTGATCCGTCATGAACACCATTGAAAGTCAATAAAGATCGGATCCATTTTCTATTGTCAGAGAAAACTGATCCGTCCCCATGGACTCACATTGTGTGTCAGGATGGATCTGTCTTGCTCCGCACCACATCGCGGACAGAAAAACGCTGCTTGCAGAGTTATTCTGTCTGCGATGGGGACGCAACCAAATGGAATGCATTCTGGTACATTTCGTTTCTTTCAGTTCACTGAAGCATTTTCTTCCTCTATTGAGATCCTATGACGGATCTCAATAGCGGAATTGAAAAGGCTAGTGTGAAAGTAGCCTAACAAAAAAAGTGATTATACCATATATATTAAGGCTTCATTCACACAACCGTATTTTCTGTCCACGTCCGATTCTAACACTGACTCATTTCCATGGGGCTGCAAAAAATGCGTACGGCACACGGATGTCATCCGTATCTGTGCAGTTATTCCGCAAATTATATAACCTGTCCTATTCTTGTCCACTTTGCAGACAAGAATAGGCATTTTGACAGTGGGGCCCATGAAAAGTGCGGGATGCACATGGGCAAATTCCAGTATTGCAGCTGTAATACAGATACTAAATGTGACTATTTTACTGCTCTCTGAAACCAGCCTACTTGTAAATCTATTACATTTCTATCAAGCAGCCATTTACCCCCTTTCCCAGTGAGTAAGTTGATATTTATGCATCTGAAAATTAAAAGTGTATTTTTTTCACTACTTAGACAATATTTCAGCAGTTATCTTGGTACCATGTGTATATTATTTAGATTGTGATGAAATAATTGTGAGTGCTTGGACTAAAATTAGAAAAAAAAATCTATTAATTAGAAATGCATTATAATGTGTCTCTTGTGTCCATTTACAAATGGCTTGTGCTTTTCCTTTTTCAAAAGGCAAAATTGCACTCTAGATTTTATAGAGCTACAGATTCAACAGTATCCAGAAAACACACAAGACTAGAACAGAATCTAGGAGCCAAGCACATGACAAACAATATACCTGACAACTAGAATAAAGCGAGGACTGGATCTAAATAGGCTCAACAATCAGCACTCTACCCAAATCAACCAGGCACAGCTGCATGGTAACCAAACCCACATTCTAATGCAAGGCAGTTCTATAGCCTCTGCCCAAACCAGGTGAGCTTGAATCAACAGACTGAACAGAAAGGCCGTAGAGAGGGAGGAAAACAGACACAACACAGTTTGCAGGGGAAAGACTGGAGCACCCCAGACATACAAAC